>NC_092634.1:56402418-56634918 GCF_039555335.1 Amphiura filiformis | reverse complement strand
GCTCGCTGTGCCGTGGTGAGGTTTTGTTCTTGATCTTTAGTTGTCGACCAGGTTTCAGCGCCGTAAGTCATGGTGGGTAACATACATTGATCATACGCCTCCTCAATGTCATTGGTAGCTTTTTATCACAAAGGATGTATTTGTACCTGCCAAAACAACACCAGCCAGCCTTGATTCTCAGTAAGACTTCCTCTCTTATGTTGTCCTCCATTTTGACTGTCTTGCCCAGATACTTGTAACTATCCACTTTCTCTATCGGTTCATTGTCAATTTCAATGGACTCTCTAGTGTCAAAGTTGGTCATGTATTTCGTTTTTCCTGCTCTCAGTGTTCAAACTATTTAGCTGAACTTCCAAGTCTTGACTGATGGTGATGTAAGGGCTACATCATCTGCAAACCTCAGGTCGGTTAACCATTCTCCATCGATGTTAATACCTCTTTCTTCTAAATCTAGTTGTTTGAAAATTTTTCCATGGCAGCTGTGAATATTTTTGGAGAGATTGTGTCCCCTTGCCGTACTCCTCTCTGTATGTGGATAGGCTTGGAGACATCCTTATCTATGTGGATTGTAGCTGTGGCGTTTGTGTAAATGTGTTCTAGAATCATAACATACCCTTCGTTAACTCCAATCCTTCTAAAGGCAGCAAATAAGTCACTATGTTCCACCGAATCAAAAGCTTTCTCATAATCTATATAGCCTATACAAAGCTTCAGCTGATACTCATTTGCTTTCTCAATCAGTTGGTTCAAAGCATGCAGATGATCAGTTGTTGAAAAGCCCTCTCTGAAGCCTACCTGCTCTCTAGGTTGATTTTCATCCAAGATTATCTTGATTCTATTCTGAATGATTCGTGTGAAAATTTTATATGCATGTGACAGCAGACTAAATGGTCGGTAGTTTTTGATATCCTCTTTATCTCCTTTCTTATGTAGAAGAATAATCTTGGCTTCCTTCCAGGCTGCTGGTATCTTCTTTTCTGTCAATATTTGGTTGTAGAGTCTTGTTAATTGAGTGATGATTTCCGCACCTCCTATCTTATACACGTCAATGGATATATCATCAGTGCCAGGTGCTTTGTTGTCTTTCATTTGTTTTACTGCTGTCTCTACTTCTTTAACAGTTAAACTTTGGTTAGAATGAGAGCTATATAGGTCTTGGTAAAACTCTGCACAGATGTTGAGTATTTCTTCTTTACTAGATGTAGGAATACCATTTTTGTCTCTCATCTGGCTGATTCTAGTTTTCTTACTGTTCATTTTGGAGATCTGTTTTGGTCCTTTGCCACTTTCTAGGATGGACTCAATTTGTTCTCTTCTCTTCATTTTCTTCTACTTCTCTGACGCCTCTTCTTTCGAACTTCCTTCACAGTTTCCTTGTACTCTACTTTCTGAGTAGTAGTTTTGTCTATGATTTCTTTGAGTATCTTTCTTTTAATATCTCGCTCCTCAATCTCAATATCTTCTTTGGTTTTTTGTTTCTTTGTTCTTTCTTGTGGTGCTATCTCTTCAGCAGCCTCTGATACTATGCTGGATATAAGCGTAGATCTCGAGTCTATATCCATATCTTCCATATCCAGTGCTGTGAATCGATTCTTGAGTGTTAGTTGAAATTCTTCCTTCCTTTCTCTCAGCCGCATTATATTAAGTTTGCTCTTTTTAGAATTCTTGATGAATTTGAGTCTTGCCAGTTTCTTGTTCAATAGTATCTTAGCTCTAATCATCCTTTGATCGCTGCCAATGTCCTCATTCGTGATCACTTTACAATTCTGTAGTATGCATCTCTGGCTACTTAGTACAAAATCAATCTGATTCCTGATCTTTCCTCCCGGGCTTTCCCATGTCCAGTATATGTTTTCTTTCTTTTTGAAGAAAGTGTTGGCAATAACTAGGTTTTGTTGTGTAGCATATTCAAGTAGCATCTCTACTCTTCTGTTTCTTTCGCCAACTCCAAACCTGCCCATGATTGATTCCTCTCCGGATTGACGTCTACCTATTTTGGCGTTGAAATCTCCCATTACTATGATGTAGGTCGCTCTCCTTTCTTCCATCGCCTTATTCACATCCTCATACATTTCTTCTACTGCTTCATCCTCATATTCGCTGGTAGGTGCATACACTTGCACTACACATAGGTGATTGTCTGCTGTCAGTTGTATATACATTAAGTGAAACAACTCTATTTGAGTAGTATTTTATTTCTCTGATATAGTCTTTGAATTTTGGATGGATCATGAATCCATGCAATCTGCAACCATCTTTTCTCTGGTGGTTGCGCCCATATTGGCCTCGGGCATTACGGCCTCTTTTTACTTTCACTTCCATATTAATTCTTAAAGGGTTTTAGCCATATACTGACGCGCTGGCTGGGCGAGTTGTCAGTAGAGGTTGAAGTCCGGGTTACCTCACCCTTAGTCTCACGATGGATGCAGACAAAGCAGTGTACTGCAGTCATCTAGGCTGCTCCAATAACCTATCCGGCTACAGTCCACTACCCCCAGAGCCCCGTCTGTTAACTCAGAAAAGTTCTGAGCCGTAACAGGTGATACGCGATTGACATGCAATCTTCGAGAACGTGAGGTTGTGTGGTAGAATAGACTATATGATGCGCCAACTTCAACCTCCTGCTTTGCGCCTATTCCTTCTTAACCTTCTCCTGCATGCTTCCTTCCCTCTTTGCTTGCTTTGCTATTTCTTACTATAGGATAAAGGTTGTAGGTACAGATGGCATTACCATCAGCCCACCTGTCCCTAATCGCCTCTCTGTTTTGTCATATGGTTGTAAATTCAATGAACTGTGACTTTGTTAAAGAGCGCTTAGAAATTGATATGTGATGATGATGATGATGATGATGATGATGATGATGATGATGATGATGATGATGATGATGATGATGATAATGGTTTTAAGTTCTTGTCGTTGTTATTCTAATTGCTGTTGTCATTGTTGCTCTAATTGTTGTTGTCGTTTCTGTTCTAATGTTATTGTTTTTCATGAAAAAAAACCGACTGCAAAACTGTATTATACCCGACATTATGTTGTTGGTGACGTTATTGTATACCGTATCTGTTTATAATTCCACCATCGCATTGTATTATTCCCAACTTTATGATATATTCAACAACTCTTCCTATACCTTTGTACAGGAGCCAACCGTTGTTAAACCGTGATGAACCCACACTTTTACTGTAGCGTATACGCGAACGCGTGCGAGACTACGCGTTACGCGATTCGCGTAAAATTCGCCATGCCTGGAACCTTTGTGCGTATGCCAGCTTACAAGTTGAATTCAGTATTTTTCAGGTAGCGGCTAAACATTGCCGTTTTATTCTGTAGTTTTATTGCTGATATCAAAAGAGAAATCATCGAAGTTTTTGTAAGGCTGAGTGGCAATGATGAACTGACACTCCTCGTAAAATAATCGTGAATTATACGATATTTAGCTTCTTTTCGTTGTTGAAAGGGATTCAATCATGTTTGACCGTTGTTCATCACCGTTTAACAACTCGCGTCCGGGGCGTCTGCGTGGTTTACTTCGCTCGGGCTGCCCTCGCGAAGTAAACCACGCAGACGACGCGGCCGCATCGTTGTTAAACGGTGATGAACAACGGTGAAACATGATTGAATCCCTAAATCACCATTTATATTGCCTATCTGTTTATGTTATCTGTTGCATTATTCCCAACTTTATGATGTTGACGATATTATTGCGTATCTGTTTATAAACTCTTGTTGGCGACATTATTGTATTATATGTTCAAAAAATCCCGACTGCAAAACTGTGTTATGCCCGACATATATGTCGTTGGTGACGTTATTGTATATCTGTTTATAATTCCAGCCTCGCATTGCACTATTACCAACTTTATGATGTTGGCGATATTATTGCGTATCTCTTTATAAACTCTCACATTGTATTATTCCCAACTTTATGATGTTGGCGACGTTATTACATATCTGTTTACACGTATACACCCTCGTGCCATTATTCCCAACTTTGTGATGTTGGTGACATTATTGTATATCTGTCCATAAACATTCACATTGTATTATTCCCAACGTTATGATGTTGGTGACGTTATTGCATATGTATTCATGAACCATCACGTTATATTATTACCAACTTTATGATGTGTTCGACATGTTAGCCATTGCTTTGCTTTAAAAACAAAAAAAGGCAAACATTCATTTTGTTATACTTTGAATCCGAGTGGATTCGTAAGTCAACATTTGGACTCATACTGAAGGTTGATAAAATAATCTTAACATTGCAGTTTAACGTTTTGTAATTTC
Organism: Amphiura filiformis; assembly: GCF_039555335.1. Lineage (NCBI taxonomy): Eukaryota > Metazoa > Echinodermata > Ophiuroidea > Amphilepidida > Amphiuridae > Amphiura > Amphiura filiformis. The sequence goes on along the minus strand of NC_092634.1, from coordinate 56,630,627 downwards.
TTTTTAAACCCAATCCTATGAACAAAATGTAAGATAATTTGTTACCTAGGAACGCGTCAATCTAGCCCAGTAATAATCTATGATTAAATGATAAGTGTGACGTCACAGCTCCGGGGACACAGCAATGGTGTAATGACAAAGGACTATTGGGAGTATTACACAACAATGATGATAAATCATAACATACCGTGAAACTCTTTCAGTCTGTTTCCACGGTGCCATGGGTGTTTCTGAACCCACTTTTTATCCCTGTTCTCAGGCAATGATGACTGTAACAGAAAATCATGGACAAGTAGTTTTAATACACACCAATGCTATCTATCCCCATCAGAAAGCGTAGCCGGTGGGGGGTGACAATAAATGGAAGAGAAAAGTGCCCCTCTGACAAAACATTAAAGAGAAAATAGGGAAATCAAAGGAAAGGGATAGGGGCAAGGAGCTTGTTTTCCATCACCCCAATTGTCCCAATATCGTCCCAATAAAGCCTTTTTTGAAACTCGAAGACGTTACATGTACAGTCTCTTCGAAAAAATCAGGGTGTAACAATAAAATTTATACAATTGCATTTTGGCTTCTCAGGAAAAAACTAAAAGAGCTATGGCACAAATGCTATATGCAATACAATCAGTAATATCTTGGCTAAAAGAAGACGTTTAGTTGTTTTTTTTTACTAGCTTGGGTCCCGGGCTTGGGTTCAAAAGTTATGTCCGATTAATTAAATCGTCCAGAAAACGTGTTGGGCCACTTTTGTCATGTTTGCGCATATCAAAGAACGGACACAAAAGAATTATAAGTGGTGTTTCTTCATATAATTAACATGAAATCAATAATAATATGATATTTATTTAAAATATTCATGAGTCATGAAATTTCTTTAAAATTATTTTATAAATAATGTAATATCTCATTATTATTTATCTTGATATACAGTAAGCCAAAGAATTAAGGTACCAGTTGTGTTCACCCCTGTATATCCTAAATAAAGACAAATATGTCCAAATTAAAATAAGCAGTCAATACCTGTCCTCTTTAGCTCTGATTTAAAACCTTATTTGTTGAAATTGGTTGAGAATAAAAGAAACGGTGATCTAAAAACCTAATGAAGAAACGAAATCAAAAGTTGGACTTTTGTGTTCTAATCAAAAGCACAATGTTAGTTTTAACGTGCTAATCAATGGAAGCGCAGCGCTAGTTCTCTTGTTCACGAACGCATTGTGTACAAATTAATAGGGCATTTAATGCAGCAAACTGCCACATTTAAATTGATATCTTCCTTGGGTTTTGGGATCGCCGTGTCTTTATTTCTTGACCAATATCAACGAATGAGGTCTTAAATTCGAGCTAAAAGATGTAGCTATTGGTTGCTGATTCCAATAATATGACATATCTGTCTTTGTTTAGGATATACAGGAGGTGAACATAACTGGTACCTTAATTTTTTGGCTTACTGTACATTTAAATATCAAACCAAAAAATAAGTGGCCTAGTTGTGTCATTCTATTTTCAAAATTGTACAAATTTTATTGTTACACCCTGTATGCATAATACCCACCGATAGGAGCGGATCAAAATGATGCAACTAGGTTGGTTAGCTAGCTTTCAGTCCACCATGTATACTGGGTAACAGGCCCGTACGCAGGATTTCATTTGGGGGTGCTGATTTTGAAAAAGTGGACTTTTTTTTCAAGGGGGCGATTTTGTGAAAAGTGGACTTTCTTCCCAAAATTTTGACCTTTTTTGTCCAAAAAAGCGTAAAAAACTATAGGTAAGGGAGATGCCGCCGACATGGCCTAGAATCAAATAGTACACCAATTGAAATACCAATTTTCCCAGAAAATAAGACCATGCGGTTTATCTAGAGCCCAAATTTTCTGTCAAACTCAAAGGCGCATGTGCGCAATCAGGGTTTTCTTTAACGCACAAAACACGCGTATGCACGCGTTCAGGCACTTTTCTGACTCCTTCAAATCCATAGTCCCAAAGTCCAATGCGTACAAAATTTTGAAAACGTACGCGTTCAGATATTGCAAGATTTGAATAGAGAAACACCTGATATTGTGCATTTATTCTCGGCTTTTGGCATTTAGGACCTGTACTCCCGATATGTAGGGCCCATCACATTTTATCAGCATCGATACATGTATGTTTTAGTGATTACGAGTCTCTAAAATTGCATAGTTTCAGTTTGAAATCTTGCAAATTGTTTTCAGGTCCTTTTTTCTGTTTAAATGATGCACCAAATATGTCTTCAATTGGACTTTAATTTTGCAAAATTTTCCCTCTCAGGGGGAACATCCCCCTCAGACACCCCCATGCGTAGTGGATAAACAAGTGACCATTTTCGCTTCTGCTTTCGACATTTGCCAATTTAGGCCCTATATTTAACACAATATATAGGTCTAATGGGGAAAACGTGACAACGAAAGGCTAAATGGACCGTCATTTTACAATGTTCGGCTTTTCAACTGTTCCAAACTTAAATTTTACACAGTAATAGTGCCAAAATGGTTCACCAAATCGCTTCAATTTTGCAAAATTTTCCAAGTTCTAAGGGGGAAACATCACCCTGCGTAGTTGATAAACAAATGGCCACTTTCACTTCTGCTTTCGACATTTGCCAATTTATGTTTAACACAACTTATAGGCCTACCAGAATAGGGAAAACTTGCCGTCCACGAAAGACTCCATGGACTGCTCATTTCACAAATGTTCGGCTATTTTAAACTAAAATTTTACACATTGATATTGCCAAAATGATCCACCAAATTGCTTCAATTAGGTCTTCATTTTGCAAGAGTTTCTTACTTCTCATGGGGCATTTTTAAATATATTATTTTCTTCTAAAATTGCCCCTACCCCTTTCTGACTGCTCTAGATACGCCACTGCTCCAAACAGTGGCGTAGTTTTCTTTTGACTCGGGGGGGTGAAAGAAATGTCTTGAAGTATAGTGAATCCAGCACCTTTTGGAGAATGAATAAGTTTATGGTACACAAAATTTTGCCATTTTGAAGCTAAACTGTTGAAATATGGTGAAACAAAATCGCGCGAAGCGCACAAAAATTTGCATTTTAGGGGCTAAAATGGCCAAATATGAGGTTAATTTGGTCAGAAACCCACATACAGGCGTCAACATTGGGGGATGATTGTCTGGACCATCCCCTGGCAAAATTTGGGGGAGATTACCCCACCCCCCTCCGGATCTACGCCTATGGCTCCATAAACACACATATATTGTTAAAAATGTCTTATTATAAAAATACCCCTTGGGCAATGTTTTTGACTCCTTCAGAGGAAAAATTCACAATTGAAAGGGTCAAAAAAATTTGAAAATAACCCTTCAGCAAAATGCTTAAAGAAAACCCTGTGCGCAATTTTGACCAAACTTGTTGTTAAATTTCAAAACTTTTTCAGACAATGAGGCACATTTGGCTATTTGTCTGAACATTTTGAGAAAATTTGACAAATGACCTATTTGACCTAGAGGGGACTCAATACCATTTGTACTGAGTCCCCTTGTACAGATTTAGTCATGTATAGTCCCGTGAATATGAGTATATGAGAGGAATAAATAGTAATATGTATTGCTTACGTATTGCAAGAACTCGTTGATCTGTTCTGGTAAATGAAATCCTTTTGGTATATATTTTCCGCCCCTCGATACCAAGTTTGCTTTAAATGTCACATGCTCGTATAATCCAGGTATGTAATCTGTAAACTGTATCACATTTTAAAGCATGGAAAATAAATCTTTGATGATCGTAATTCAGAGTAACTAGACATAGAATAATTGTAATAAAATTATATCAGAATAATAATTTACAATCATTATTTTTCATAGTACATAAAACAGGGATACAAACATTTTTCTCCCAATACAAGTTAAAGCCATCAAAAGCATAAATAAAGCAATAGATGTTTATCTGAATTAGTGAAGAAAGAAACGTGCAAAATGTAGGCTTACGTATTTATGATCTTGAGATAAAATACGAATTTAAACGAAAAAATGTAAGTTGATGAACGAATGACAAATTTGTTTTACTTTGTTGAAAACGGAAACCAGTGGACACACGGTTGTTTGATGGCATGTAAAACTGAGTCATTTTAAAGAAAAGTTGAACAATGATGGCGCTATTTATCTAAAATCTTGTTTGCATCTTTAAGACACTAAAATGGTATTAAGACATCACCAAACAGACTAACAAATGACAAGGGAATTTTCAAAAAACTTTTTATCATGAAATATAAGATATACCTCATTTGGCTAATTTAAAATAAAAAATATATGTAAATAGCGCCCTCAATCTGCACACAAATGTACAGTCTATAGAATTAAGATTACCACAAAAAGCAGAAAAAGATGAATAGTTTGATATAGAAACGAAAATCTATGTTAAAAATTGTTACAAAATATATATGTGTATACAATAATATTGAATACATAAATTCAAAACCCACCCAAGTCCATGGGAAGTGATTTTGAGAAAAAAACATGTGTATCATTTTAATTCCTTCAGTTAGATTTACCTGGTCAATATGGTAAGTTTTACGTGCAAATGAGCAGGTTAAACTGTATTAGGTATGACGATTAGCATTTCAGGGACTTCGTGGGGTTCATTTTAAATGCTGTTTTTTGAATCATATACAAAGACAACAATTTTGGAATGAGATTTCCACTAGTAAGATATTACAAAATAAAGCACACAGGTATGTATAATGTTGATACGCATTCTGCCATGTAATATAAACCACACACTTTCCTTGATTAAACCCATTCATTTTTCAAAAGTCACTCTCCAGCAATGAATGTGTTACAAGTGGACTTTTATACATACTGGATTTCAATCAATGTGTTACAAGACTCAAATCATGGACTTGGGCGATTCTTTCATACATGCTATTTTTCACATGCTCAATAGACACAGAAGATTTGAGTTTTTCTTTCATGCATATGACAGGCCTATGTATAGCAACAATTTCCCATGCTTAACTCAATTTGGCCAAAGTATGGACTTGGGTGGGTTTTGTATTCATATATTCAATTTATTAGTGTGATAGCTGTTGGTATTATTCAGGTCTAGAATTGAACTTTATGATAATGTTTTGCTAGAAAAATTAATAAATGATCACATCAAACAGCCTTGGGCACAGGTTAGGATTTCGACGTTGTATCAACGTTGATGTCCATTTGCAAATACAACGTGATTTCAACCTGATTTCAACGTCGAAATCGGACGTTGATGCAACGTCGATACAACGGCAGAAACTGACCTGTGTGTCCACTGGGCTGTAGGAGCAGTATTTAAAGGATTGGCTTCTCGATGCCAGGTAAAAGGCATCTGTATCTATGATGTGCAAAATTATAGGAAAATCGGCCCCGTGAACAATAACGCATTATTAAATATACAAGCCTACTTTAAGAATTTTCTATAAGCTTACAAAAATTATCATGACGAAGATTAATTTGTAGACTTGCTTCTTTCACATGCACCATAAATCTTGTACTTGTGATCAATATTTAAAGGGAAAAAGTAAACATTGGAGACAACTCAAATTTCTGGCCAAATTTTTGGACAATTGTCTAATCCCTTAATAGTATGATGTTCGCCGTTTTTACGTGTGCTTTGGAGTAGCGGCAAACACAATAACGGCAAGTTGAGAGCAGAGGTTTGAGAGTTTCAACCCGTTGGCGATTAAACTTCAACAAAAAAAAAGACTAAAGCCGAAAAGTATAATGATGTATATTCATCACAACATCGTCAAGTTTGATGTCATCAACATCTGTGACGTCATCGGAGGTGTCCTAGTACTACATCACTAACAACAACACTCTTCAGAGCAATAACATCCGCTGAAGACGCCGGAAACGCAAAAACGTTAGACAATCCCCCGGCCCGTGAAGAAACCCGAATCTCGATATACTCCCTAAATATTTTTAAAATACGTAATGAATATGGAATAAATCGCACACAATTTTTTGGGGACTTTCGGGATGGAGGTTATTGCTCGGCCCGTGTGCTTTACCTTGACATCCGCATCTTCGAAGTTACTGATTCGGTAGTCCACAAAGCGCCGGTATAAGCTGCACCAAACGTCGGGCCGGTGCCCATTATTCACTCTTTCGTTACATTGAAAAAACGGTTCGTTTGCCTGTCTGATCTTATATCCAAGACGATGACTGATAGTATTGTACTCACGTAAATAGCTAGGCTAAAACCAAACAAAAACAAATAGAATGATCACATAAGATCGTTTTATATGAGCTTTTGTGATATTATACACTAATGGAGTAATCATAAATACTTTGGTTGAGTGGTTGGAAAAGCGAGTTACAAATCTGAGGTACGCAGATGAAACCATCTTTGTGTTTGGAAGCAGGAAAGAGCTACTGGACATTCTGAGAGCAGTGAAAACAGCATAATTCTGAACATGGTCATATCTGATGAAAGCAAAGATCAAGATATTAAATGTTATTTATCTCTATACCTTTGTCACCAAGCCTTTTTTTTTGTAAATTTGTCGGTATACATATCCTGTGGCCTCTTGTCTACACCGTCTAGAAGGGCTACTATACCTCTGCATATCTTATTTCTGGGCCTTTGCTGTAAAAGCATGATTAAACTTCTGATGTGTTTTCTTAGATTTATCATGCTTACTAAATATTCTTCAACTATTTTTAGTTTACCAATGTCGTCTTTGCTAGTTAACCATATTATGTTAACTGTATACCAATAGCATCCGTATACAATTGACACCGTCCCTCCTCCTTCATCCTGCAAGGGCTTTCTACATCTTTTCATCTAGTTAATCGCAATCATTTCTAGTAAAATTGTATATAATCCATTGCTGTCTTTAGTAGCGACTGTGCCAGCATTATTTTGATGATGATGTGTCTTGAAGCCTGTGAAAGAATATTCCCTTTATCGTATTCCTTATATTCCACCACATAGGAAGAGGAAACCGGAACGGCCGCGTACACTGTACTTACAGTATGTCCAGCCAAACAAAATGGTTTCGCTTGCTCAAGATCGCTATAGTTGGAGAAAGCCTGTAGTGGCCTGATCCGTCGCCGACTGATGATGATGATGATGATGATGATGATGATGATGATGATGATGATGATGATGATGATGATGATGATGATGATGTGTCATTTATTCAAGAAATCGAAATTGCTATTACAAATCCCCTCCTTCCTCGTGTAGTTTAACATTTTCAGGATAGGCTAAATGATATTTCTGTAATTGTCATGTTCAGTGGTGTCAAGTCAGCAGTTGCTGTCAGGCTGTCAGGGCCCCCTTTGCAATTGCAAAAATGAAAAGAGTTAATGCAATCTCCTCCTTCCTCGTGTATTTAAATTCCAGAATTGCAAATCTTGAAAATAAATGAATTATTAAAGTCGTGGAAACTTTATTGTAATTCAATAATAATATGAATATAATATTATGAATCTATCATAAAAGAATTTATCGCAACCACGGGGTCACTACGATCCGCCAGTCCTTAGTACATCCCAAGGACAAACAGCCCAACGGAAGGATCAGTGGAGTGGTCTGCGGGGTACGCTATTATGGAGATCAAGACTGTCAAGATTGTCAGGACTCCTACATCCAACCTAATCATATTCGCATGCAACAACATCGCAGAGCCAGCTTAAGTGGAAACGACTCAGCAGTGTCTACATCTGAAAGTCAGGGGACACCATTTTGACACCAAGGATGTCCGAATTTTAGATCGTGAAGGTTCCGGTTCACAGATTTTTATTTTGTAAACCGCTATACTGTTTTAGGTCAAGGGTACGAAATTATTACAAATAGTTTATAGTATTATTGAACCGACAATCATGGGAAAACGTGTTCACTCATACGTGGAAAGAATACACACACACGACAGCACAAACAGTGCCTATATCTTACACAGTCCAATATTGAAATGCTTGACGATATGATAGCTGTTTTAGCACTGTTGCTTTCTATACTTGAAAATAAAGTTTACATCGTGATGATGGAGTACTCACAACGTGGTAACCTTGAGGCATAGCCTTGCTTTTGGAAATTTTCCAACTCAAAAGCGGTTGACCAAATTTGTAGCCAGGACCATTGATTGCCAATTCTGGAAGACTTGTCTCATCATGTAAACTTCGATACAAGTGTATAATGGAAGTTATCTCAATACAGATGATCAGGCGAAAAAACTTTGTTAAGTTTTTCATGGTATTTTCCGGCGTAGTATTTAACTCTGCTTGGCCCTAGTATTCAAATAGGTAGTACTTTTTAGACTTCATACATCATCGTGCAATATAATAGATGTAAGGTTGGTGACACTAAATTCACGGTTTATCTATTAGCAACGAAAACGTATGATGAATTCTGTTGGTTTGCGATATGCAAACTGAGGCAAGCTAACATGATCGATCGATTATGAATAATTGTCAAATTCTCCCCTTGTGTTGAGGTCATCACATAAGGAGCTGTGCAATAATTATGAGGCCCGGGGGGTAAAATTTTCAAACGGCCTGCCATAAATCACTTCCCCCTCCCTTGGCACGCCAAAAATCGATCCCCCCCTTTTGGCCTGCCCAAAATTCTTTGCGCCCCCCCCCCCTTTGCCAAATTTTTTGAATCCCAATTTGCAAACTTAAAATGGTCTAGATATATACTGCGAGCGCAGCGAGCAGGAAATGTTGCATATTTAAAAGCGTTTTCGTAACGTTATTCTTTTTAGAGCGTGTTATTTAAGAGGCGCCCCATGAATGCGTGCCAAAAATCGCTTGCCCCCCTTGACTTACTAAGAATTGCTTGGGGGCCAAGAATTTCTTGTCCCCCAATTTGACCCTCCCACCAGGGATCATAATTATTGCACAGCCCCTAAGGTGTAATTTTAGCGAATCTTACCCTGGAGGTAAAGGACACGCGACACGTGACGTACGAGGCTGAAGAAACTACAAGGCTGACAGCCCGTTTAAAATAGACGGTTATCAGTTATGATTGAAAAACAACATACAGTGGGGAACTTTGTCGTGCCCCAACGGTTTTATAACAACATAATTTTGTTTTTACACCACATAACACACATGTAGGATTATTTGCATTACGTTTCACTACCTGGAGAGAATTGATCCAAAACTGAATTCCCTCCTGAGGTTCGTATCTGTCAATGAGTTGACCAGATCACAAGTTTATCATTATAGCTAGAGGCAGTATATAATTGGTCAATGAGTTACATAAAAATTTATAAATTCAAAATTAATATTACTGTCGATTTGGTTGAAAAGGAGGTGAGACATGATCAAATCTCTCCAGGTAATGATTGCGTGTTAATCAAATGTTGACGTCAAAAATGGCGATATCGCATCCGACCACGACCTCCACCCACCCCACCTTACCTGTTCAAGAGAGTAAAAACGCCCTCTTGGAAGCGTGTCATATGATACCAGGAACGGGTCAACTACTATGGTCCCACTAGGCTACAGTGATTGTTTTCCGAAGATATCTGATATGGGACTGACGTTTTGCAAATTTAATTTTGAAATTTGGGCTTGCTGTCAATAATACAACTGCGTGACAGGTATTAGAAATGGCATACAAGTAGTATTTGAAGTCACGAAAACCTTTGACACCTCAGTTTCCAAAATGGCGTCATATTCGTCTGGCCGTAGATGCTTCATTCAATATTCTCCAATATTCAAATGAGGTTAGGGTTAAGAGTTAGGGTTAAGGGTTAGGGTTATTGCATGTGCATATAGGGGAATATTGTAAACCTGAGGTTCTGGGTTCGATTCCCGGTGGGATCATTTTTTCTGCTTGTCTCCTTTATTATTTGCGACGGCGAACCTATTGAAAAATTATGTTTATTTAATATTGATTGAAGTAGCTAACCAAGGTTATTTGTATTTGTGTCCTCGTGTGATAAACATTATCAATATACACTAATCAGTGTGTATACCACTATCTTTGTTAACGTCTCTTTTAATTAAGTGAAACAAACGGTCTTTAGTGCACATCTATCTGTTTGATTTCAATATTATGAATATGTGGCCGTACACTACCAATGAGCCCTAAAGTCGGCAAGTTGCATTCTGAGTTACAGTGTAAAATGTGCGTGAAGGTCGTATTCATAGGTACCTCAATTTGGTGTGACAAGTTTCTCATTTGATAGCGCGAGTCAAACACCGTTTAAACCAATCAATAATCCAATTGCTGAAGAGGATAATAGTCTTCTACTTATTTCTATAGAATCGTTAAATATCTCTAGTCTTTGTTTGCTTTTGCTAAATCCTGTTCAAGTTGTGGGTTACAAAGCAATTTATTTTGTCTAGGTATGTATAAACAACAATTAGCAATGAGGGGACATTCCTGAACCGCGTTGACTTGGGGATGATTTGAAACGACCGCCAATTATGACTGTTTGATATTTATTACCAACAAAGTGGAAAAAGAGACACATGTAGAACCGATAAGGGTACCATTTTGTTGAAGGAACAGAGTTTTAAAAAAAAACATAGTCCCGCTTCTGGATATCGTTTGAAGTCAAATGATATACCATTTTAAAGCTTATGATACATATTTTCAAAACACGAAATAAAACAAAATTGACCGGGGCCGACTTAACGACTGATTCGTGGTGTATCGGCACATATAATTCTACCACGTAGCCAGTGTGTGTCAACACAAGATTTCGCTTGAGCTATGCACTACCTACTAAAGTCACCGTAAAATTTCAAATTTATACGCAATAAATTTAAGATGCCATACTTTCGACTCAACCTCTGTCTGTAGACATGACTGACTATAACGCCCTCAAACAAGGCAGGGAATCATTATAAAAGCAATACGTTATTTGAATAACAATTTGACATATGCTTAATATCTATTGCCAATTCCATAGTTATATTCCTTGATGATGGGTATCTCTATCAGTATGTCCATGGTCACGGTAAAGGTCTACCTGCATAATGCAATGCATGAAAACACAAGCATAAATGACTGGATCAAATCAAAGTATAAAGGCCACGGCCAGTCTATTTTGCATTACAGAACTATGCACTAACCTGCATAACAAAAATGCCAACGATTCTCAGACTAAACTGAGTAAAGGTGTTTAAGGTTCCTATGGACCCCCGCATGGACCATGGATACTAGTGCTACGAGTTTTTTGTGCCGAGTTCAAGAATCATGCATGGTATTATGTACAAGGTGTCCCATAAAAAGGTTACATGTAGAAAATGGACCGCATTTTGCGATGGTATAACAAAACACTGTCATTTTTTCACGCATTATTTATTCATCCTTCTTGTAATTGTCTGCTAAGTTTACACTCCGTATCTTTAAAGCAACTTAACTTATGAGCGCAAGATAAAGGGGGTGTCAAGAGTGACTAATCATCAAAATATCTCACAACGAAAGTTAAACACAAGCTCATCTTTGTGCTCTATTTTTTCTAATTATTTTTATTTCTCTCTTTTTTTTCAAAACCTTTTTGCACTAAAGAACCACATTGACAATTAAATATTGCAAATATCTTATAGAGCTTCTTGACTCTTGTTAGTAAAAATAAAGATGGTTATTAGAGAGGAACACTTTTTGGTGAAGGCATTTCTGCACGCTGCATCTCCTGCCATCAACATAATAAAATTAATAACGATGAGGTAAAATCGAGGGAGGGGGTCGATCGGGTCACGGGCCATTCATATGACCCTATAAAGTTATTTTAGTATTGTCGGTTTATTCTGTTTTTCATATTAACTTACGATACTTGTACCTGTAATTACTTTATTTGTATTTTAATTATCGTCCCAATTCTTTATAGTTTATTATGTTATATATGTTTCAGTGCTTTTGTATTTAACTTAACATTATGGAAATGAATATTAACAATATTCATAAAACGCATTTTTGCTCCAGCAACTTATTGGCGGGCTGACTCTTTCCACCACTTGGGCGCCTTATCATTGACGCCGAACGAGAAGAAAATATGTGCGCCTTGCAGAGAAGAAATGACTATAGTAATCAACCAGAGTACCTTCGCGTCTACAGTGTACCTACCGTATTTGTATTTTAATTATCGTGCCAATTCTTTTAGCTTATTATATCATATATGTTTTTAGTGCGTTTTTATTTAATTTAACATTATGTGAGTTGATATTAACAATTAATAAACGCAGTCTAGCTCCACCTGAACTTATTTGCGGGCTGACTCTTTCCACAACTTGCGCGCCTTATCATTGAATCCGAACGAGAAGAAAATATGTACGCCTTGCAGAGAAGAAATGATGATAGCAATCCACTAGAGTACCTCCACATCTGCAGTGTAACTACTGTATTTGTATTTTAATAATCGTGCCAATTCTTTGTAGCTTATTATAGTATGTATGTTTTAGTGCGTCTATATTAATGTTAACATTATGTGAGTAGATATCAACAATTAATTAAACGTAATTTGGCGCCATCTAAATCTATTTGCAGGCTGACTCTTTCCACAACTTGCGCGCCTTATCATTGAAGCCGAACGAGAAGAAAATATGTACGCCTTGCAGAGAAGAAAAGATAATAGCAATCCACCAGACTACCTCCACGTCTGCAGCACTTGCAATGAACATCAGGATCCAACAAAGACCAAGAACAGATGACACCTAGAGAGGAGTATTACAAAGCAAATAAAGACGTAGACTGAAATCCCTAAAATAATACTCTAGGCAACTAACCCAGCAAACACAAAACGTTTTCGACATCATTCGCAAAAGGTTATAAAAGGTTGTCAGAATACGTTTAAATGTTGGGTTATTATAAAGGGCATATTAAGGGTATCAAACGTTTTTATAACATTAAAAAACATTTGTTGATAATCTACTGCCCAGCAGACACAAAATGTTTTACAGAAAACTTTTAAATGTCGGGTTATATAAAGTGTATAAAAACGTTCTAATAACACTCCAAAAACATTTCGGAAAACTTGATATAAAACATTCTAAATAGAATGTTATTTGGGGGTTGAAAAATATTTTGCGAAAAGAAGTTACATAGAAGTAAGGAAGCATCGGTATGCCTTTACCTTAAAGCCATAATATACGATTTTAGTCCCATTTTAACTTTTAACTTTTTTCTTTGCCAACAATTATGAAATAATATTATCATAGTTTGATCAGCTCGTAAGCTGCGGGCCTTTAAACATCGCGGATAAAATTTTTGTTCGATTTTCTTTGTCTTTCTTTGCTCAGTTGTTTGGCTAAAAGCTAACAGTTTATGAAAAGGAATGCTACAGTCTGTCCAGATAGAAGTACGAAGTGAATAGACCTCGGAAACTGGAGGTATAAGAATAATTATTTCATTGCAATGCGTATATAAATGCTTCGCGTCGCGTTTTTGTTTTAACACACAGTGCCTGTGACGCAAAGCATCGACCCCGATGCTACAGATTTGGTTTGTACTTCTATGTGGACAGACTGTTATGGAAATGTTACAATATGGCTTCAAACAGACGTTTCATTCGAAACCCCCTACTTATGAGTGTTAATCGACCGCCTTATAATGAGCCCGTTACAATAAGGCGACAGAAGTTACAAAAAGGCGACGCGTGTCGCCCTAAAGGAGGAATCACAAAATTTGTCACTTTCGAAACTCAATCAAATGGTATGACTAAAGTAGTGTTTTGCCAAAATAGGTATCACGAATAATACGCAGAACAAAACTCTCCATCTATCGACTACTTTATTTGGAAATTTAGATCAGGCCAAAAAAGGTTAGTCTCAAAGCTTGCGTGCGCATTTGTTAAATCTCGCGATTTGAAACAAAAAAGAATTGCGGATTTTTTTTAATTTTAAAACAAACAAAAAATTCAATTTTTCCGAAACAATTAGGCGAAAATCAGATTTTTTATCTCAAAAAAAATTATTTTTGTGACTATGAAGCTTAATTGTCATTGCTAGATTATTTATTTACTTAATATTTTTAAGATGATATAAATTCTACAAAATATCAAGCTTTCACAATACTCTCGCTGGAAAATGGAAAATTAATCAGTTGTTGGCATTAGTTTCTATGCACCGTGTGTATAAACAAAAAGTAGCCTCTTCCGCTGATTATATTTACTTTCTGTCTTATATTTGTCGTCAAAATCAACCCTAAATATTTAAAATGATCTACAGAAATCATGAATACCTGAAAACATTATTTTGGAATTTTTGAAGGATTATGATGTGAGAAAATAAAGTCCAAATCAGTGAAAACATATTCGCAGTGAACAAGACAGGTATCATTCCAAGATGGCCGCCCCCCATCCAGTCAGTAACAGTATTTTGGATGTCAGAGTAGGCGTAAAATAAATAAAAATATTGATAGTTTGCATGTCATTTCTTACAAAGAAATGGAAATATTTTATCAATAATATTCCTAACATTCTATTTAGTGAGGGTAAGGCTAAGATTCCACCCAATAATATGAGAAAATATGAGTTTTCTACAACTCAAGTGAGACTACTTTTTTCAGCTTCTGGTGCCGAATATCGGACCTTGACGTGTATTTACTGTTATGAAAGATTAACATTGCACCTTGTTAACTAGCAAATCCTTATGTAAAGTACCATGCTATACTCGCGTCAGTACGGAAATACCAAGTCAAAAATATTGCATTTCGAATTTGTTTTCAAACCACTCGTGAGCTTTGAGCTTTTTTGGCCTTATAGTAGGGTGATTGTTAAGTTATCATCTAGCTTTCCTACATTAGTTGAACCAATGTTTTTGGCAATTTTACACCTAAAAGGATAAAACTAGAATTGGTTCCATTTTTACTATGCCCCTTATGTTTCCCACGAGGGGTCTTGACTGTTCTTTAATTTCAAAATTTAAAATTTGTTCTATCATGTTGCAATATACATCAAATGGTTCCACTCATTGATCGGAATAAAAAAAAAGGCAATTGTCATATTGCACTAGGATGCTTAGTTCAGGAGTTATAGTGTAAGGTCAAATGTCAAATTTCTCATGCACAGAAGCCAAATTTTCAAATTGCACCGATTCAATTGAAAACAATTTATTTGAGAACATATAACCTCAGAATCGGATGAAATCAAAGGTCAAGTTATGCTTGTACTTATTTCTATTGGACTTTGGCTGCTAAAGGGGGACATGACAATACAAAAATGCGCTAGAATTGTGAATTAAGTTTATGTTTGAGATTTCTTATGTTAAGGACGTACTACACCCATATATTGGTTTGAATGGTCTAAAAAAATATTTTTTCATTTATAGCTAGGCGATATATGCACGGATCATGTGAAATAAAAAAAATATGAAAAAACATCGTGAAAGTGTTCTTTTTCAACTATTTGTCTTAAAGTTGACTGGTTGATAAGGACGCTTATTTTTTAGCGATAGTACGTAGTCTTCTTCACAACCGGTTTGGGGGTTTCTGCCGTTACTAACACTCGTCGATAGCCACATGCAGTATTAGACTCGCTCCCAGTCCTATAATACGTCTATGTCAATCTCCATAGGGATGGGCGATACCAGCTTTTGGTACCGATTGTCGATCAAGAGCAGTCAGGGGGTGGGGGCCGAATTTTTAGAAAAAATGAAATGAAATGAAAAAAAAAGAAATGGCCGCGGAGCGCGCTTGCGCGACGCAGGGGATTGTCTGAGGGGGATGTTCCTCAGAAATAAGAAACTTGTGCAAAATGAAGGTCCAATTCAAGCCATTTGGTGCATCATTTTTACACCATTCAAATCAATTGCTTAAAAAAAGGGCCCGAACTCAATTTGCAAAATTCGAGATTCGTAAACATGGTAAAAGCATGCATAAATCGATGAAGTCGGTAGTCCGTCTTAATAATGACTTTGGTGGCAAAATGTGACGGACCCTGCATACGGTATCGGCGGGCCCGCAGTAATTTTCACATGCTTTTAGGATGCGGACCCGCCTTCAAGCAATGCCTAAAATAATCGCAGGCCATTATTATAGGACCTACTTCCGATCGACCCGACTGTGCGGTTTTTTATTAAGCATGGGCCTACTCAATTACGTGAAATTTAACCTTTTCTCTCCTCCTTTTCTCCCTTTTCTCTTTTCCTTTTTCCCCTTTCTCTTCTCTTCTCTCCTTTCCTCTTTTTTTTTTTGGGGGGGGTAGCGGGCCAGCCGGCCAGCCGGCGCTCCCCCCTGAAACCGCGCCTGAAATGAGTCTAGGATGTGGACGTATGGCTGTAGGCCTACCACATTAACGAACTAAACTTGCTTTTCGTGGGATTACGAATCGTAAACACAGGTGATAATAAAACCAGTACGTAGCAAACATTACTTTAATCAACTAGATGCAACAAGTTTGCAACTTTCTTTTTAATTAAAGCCTATAATGTACGATCTTTTTAAATTTTTAGATTTTTCTTTTTTTTCTTCCAAAATGATAAAATAGTTAAAGGCCCATTCAGTGATTTGCTCATCCGGACGATCGTACAAATCATCAAAATTCAGATTTTGGTATAGGGCCTACCTTTATCATTGCATTGTCATAGATGTGCTAAACAGTCTGCGAGTGGTTCAGCCGAAAGCCGTGTATTTAAGGCAAAATAAGACATTTTACACGAACTCTGTCATTTATATTGACAGTATCTAAATTAGCAGATTAGCTACGTGTATTTGAATGGGGCTCAACTTCGTCAGTACTGCTGGGTTTTTTTTTTCGTTTTTTGCCAAATTTGTCATTTCAAAAATACTAAATGACAATTTGAATCACTTTTCCTTCAAACAATTTTATTTTTTTACACTTGCGCTGGGATCACTGAATGGGTCTTTAATATGCAATCATTATGAAAGTTCCCAATACATTTGGATGCGAAAAACATTGGAAATTTGCACACAAAAAAAAAACATCATAAACTTCACTTCTATCACTCGAAATATCACGCCATGGTATGCCGATGAGTGTATATCCCATAGACAATCCCGTTGGAATTAAATCACTATACCACAAAAAATTTATTCGCTACCTGAAGTTGCTAATAGAGAATGAAAGATTAAAATATTTGCATATATTTGTTTTCAATTTTCAAATATTTTTGTTTTCAATGCGTTTCATAATAGTACATTTTATTTTTTCTATCTGTCAAAAGTAGCCGATACCAATTACGATACCACTGGTATCGTAATTGTATCGAGTATCGCCCAACACCGAAATGCAAAATTCAATTAAAATGGCGACGCTTATAATACGGAAATATCATACACTGGCAGGGGTTGTTTCAAGTGAAATGGACTGGATTGGCGTGTCCGATGTAAGTAAAAAGGGTGGCATATTAATTATGCTCCAACATACACTGTCAACGTTCCCACTTTAGTTGATTTTGTGCAATAAGTTGCGACAAATTAACATTTTTGTCCCAAACACATGTACTTGCATATCATGTACTTGCGTATCGTTTCACGTTATATTCAATGTTCGTGTTTTACTTAGATGACGGCCCTAAAAATCACCTACTACTGAAAACCAAGGCATTGACTGTTCTTTAATTTCAACCTTATCAAACCTGAAACAAATATGCTGCCTTGCGAACACAAACTTTGCATATCATTGTCAACTGGAAGGGGGAAAAATAAGTTTAATTTCATTGATAACATGAAATTGATGCATATTAATGTTTTCAAAGCTGTGCATAATGAATTAATTTCCCCCAAAAAATCATTTTGATACTTTTAGCGTCTGTCATAAGTGCTTAACATGTGTGTGTGATTGGATTTACGGTAGCAATTCTGAAATTTTAGATATACTCCAATTTGTAAAAGTACCCCCATGTACCGCTTTTGGGCATGTCCTTTTAAAAGCATGTAAGCTACATCGATACCGATGCCACCAATAGAACGAGAAAATTTGCCCCTTCATTTTGCATACCACTTTGCCCCTTCATTTTGCATACCACTTTGACCAATTTGTTTTTCTCATTTTTTCACAAAATGCAAAAAACCCGCAAAAAAATGCGATGGGTGTAGTACCCCCTTAAGGGGAGTAATTTGAGATTAGTTTCGATGAAATCGGACCATTATTTAATTTTGACCTCTGTGTATGAAATGTTTGACATTTGACCTATTTGACCTTATAACTTTGAACTAAGCACCGTAGAGAAATATGAAAATTAACTTTTTATTCCCTGTGAAGAGAGGTACAATTTGAGATACATTACAACATGATGGGACTATCAATTAGTTTTGACCTTCGACCCCTCGTGGGAACCACATGTGGCATATAAAAAAATAGAATCTATCAAATTTTTATCATTTCAGGTTTAAAGATGCCAAAAAACATTGGTTCTACTAATGTAGGAAAATAAAATCCCAAACCCATTGCGCCCTGTACTATTAAGTGTCTTTCAATTTTGTTGCACGTGTAAATTGTTATTAGTTTGCAAACACCTACTTTTGTAAATAACACGGCCTCTCTCCAGGTCTCCCTCTTATCCACTTGATTCCGAAGCCTATTGGACGTTTGATTGGCTTTACGAAGCTTAATCATGGTTAAAACAGCCAGTGTGGTATTCAAGACAATTGACAAAGCAACTGGCAATCCAAACGCAAGCACATTAGTAAACTCTGCTATTATCCAACAATCTTCCCGCCATATACTTTGCCGTCGTCTGACGATACGAGGAGGAAATGCAATGACACAACTGAGCCTGAAACAAGTAATGGTAAACCCCATCCTAACACCTGTAGAATTCCAGATACCATGTTGCTTTTCGGAATGAGTTGTAACTGTTTCCATCCAAATTGGTAGAATAGAATGAAAGCTATTATGGATGTCCATGTAAACGTAGCGAGCCAGAAGTAATGTTTTATCACGCCAAATGTAACACAAACACGGTCAGACATGCTAAAAGTTTCAGGCAAGAGTGTAAACAGTTGAGCTATAAATAACGCAAATGATAAACTCATAATTCCATGACCGTAAATATTTCGAAGTTGTTTGAATCTAATGTACGTCGTCAAAGTTCCTAACTCTCCGAACATGGACATTGTAGTCGTTATAAAGCTGACAATATCAAGAGGTGTTATTGACAACGTTAACTGTTCGACAACATCGAGGTGCAAATCTGAAAACGAGTTGTAGCAAACCTGGGCGTCTTGGTTAGGCAAAATGATGAAGTCACTGCTTTGAAATTCCATTCCGGAGTAAACTAAAAGTGTTTCATTGTCTTTCAACAAATACTCTGAGGAATTCAACGTCACGAAAGCACAATCGAGATCAGTGGTATTAATCTTGTTGCCACATACAAAAAACATGCCTTGAAAATCTTCAGGTTCCTCCAAATTGAATAGTTCATAGTAAATGATATATATTGGTGTAATGTAGGTGTCTGTGGGTATAAAAAGAAGTGAGCTCAAGTCCGACTCATTATTGAAAAACAGGAACTCAGATGAAGATCCTGAGTACCAGTCTCCCATACAATTGTTCTGTAGTTTTTCATCAGGACGTTTATCACATGCAAAGAACACCTCCATTTTTACAACTCCACAAAATAACTCTTGACGCGTACTGTTCCCGTAAGTTACACTATAATTTGTATCACGTTCAAGTCGGGTCTTCAGAAACTGAAGCATCTCAAAACCGTTCTCCTGATGGTCCATTTCAAATGCTCGCCATTCCATGTTATCATAAGTTTCCAAACTATATTCCCGGATGATTAGTTGTTTGTATTTAAGGAGGTAATCTTTTAAACATTGAACACCGTCCAATGATTTGATTGGTGTCTTAAAGAAAAGCTGAACGTGCTGATTCGAGCATTTCCAGTTCTTGGTGATCATAACGTTTTCGTTATTGTTCAGAACACATTCAGTTGATGGGAGCGACAGTGAATACCCAGGTCTGCATGATATCTTCTTGCATGATTGCGTAATCGGATTATGAGTTTCGTTTCCAAGGCATGTTTGTACTTTTGCGGGTTGTACTGACTTATGTGCACGAAATTTCCACATGGTCTGGATTCCACTATACACTTCATAACATAACTTTTCAATGACTCCGCGTTCGCAGAAGTAACAATAAGGATTTTTAAATCCTTTGAAACAACTTGAACCATGACGGAAAACATGAGATTCGCACTTTCTTAAAATTGCTGGTTCGGTAGAGTTCAGGCAGCGGGGATTACGGTAACAAAGACGCAACTGAATACCGATTACAAATTCCTGGCTTTCTTCATTTTGAAAATTCAAAAATTTACCTCCGCTTTGTAAAAACCTTTGAAAGCAATCACGATAACCAAAAGGAAGCATAGTCCAAGGATATATTTCATTTGCTTTACGATAGTTACACACCGCGCAAAACATGTTTCGAAAGTTATACCCATACTTGTCAAACATGATCATACCATCGACTCGACTTATACAAAGTGCTTTCACATTGGGGTCTTTCCAAGAAGGCGGGCATTGGTTAACCAATAGTACACTGTGTACTACGAAATTATAACAGCCATAAAGCTTGGGATCTATCCAGGTTTCTGATTGGATATACTTTGTAGTGTTACATATGACGTCATAATCAAAACAACAATCTCCAAAAGCAGCACAATCAGGGTCACATCTGCAAGAGTCTACACGGTTATGATGACATCGACCTTCACAACTATTGACAACGTCGATGGAAATGTGAATATCTAAAAGGTCGTCCAACAAAGCTAGATATAACAGACAAACAGTGAAAAAAACATACTACTGTTGAATAAAAGACAAACATAAAACATGAATGCACAGTTATAGTAAACATTAAGGACTGGGTAATAGTAATAATTATATAAACCTCTCAAAAAAAGTTACTAACCCCCCTTGAATATTGACCTTTATTAAAAAACGGGTGATTGTATTACAAATCTGTAAAATGCGTTGGAAGCAGGATTTATTTCTGTACATTTTGACACCTCATTTGCATCAATTGACTAAATAATTGACGTCACAGCGTACATTTAAATCAATGTAACCCAAGATTTGAAAGTTGCAGTAAATTGTATTGATTTTGTATTCAGTGTAATGGAAGGAAATCTGTGTAATGATATCTGCGTGTTTTTGTATTGTAAAAATTTGAATGTAAGTGCAATTTTCAAATCTGGACCTCACTACATTAAATGTACCAGTGTTTTATTGTTTTCTGGGCTATCATATCAAATGAGGTGTCAAATGCGCAGAAATAAATTCTGTTTCCAACGCATTTTACAGATGTGTAATACAATAGCCCCTTTTTGAATAATGGCCATTATTAAAGGGGGTTAGTTACTTTTTTTGAGATGTTCATGTTCCAGCGAAAAGTGTCAAGCAAAATGTGTGCACTATTTTGCAGCTAATATTTTCTGACATGCTTACTTGTTCGACAAAAGTGACGAGTCTCAGATAACTCATACATAGAACAATTTCCTTCTACGATCAATAAATAATCCAATCTGTCGTCATATTTAATTATTCCTACATGGCTAGAATTTAGCTTTGATATTTTGTCTTCGGAATCGTAAGTATTCCTGTCACAATCTAAACTCATTGCGGTACGTGATGAGAGTGTCCCACAAACAGGGTACCATCTGTTATGATCACGTACTTGAAGTCGGTAATAGTATATCGAATTATTATGTACGGGTGTCAAACGCAAATCATCTATGATGTCTAAAAGATATATGCGACTTTGATCATATTGAGTAGTGGCACCTGTGAATTAAAACATCAGAGTAAGTCAGTAGTGCTATGCTATATACTATTAGGAAAAGGATTTAGTTGTGCAAAGGAAGGGTTCCCAGGACCAATGATTTATTCTTCCATATTTTCGTATTCAAAAACCATAATTATTTACCTAAGATGCAAATACTTGAAAAAAGTTGTGGTAAATATTTGACTATTGAAAGGACTTCATGACGTAAGAAGTTTTGAAATCAATCGAGCCTCTACATTTTGAATATGTAACAAACTTACATTTTACGCCGGCATGGTAGCGTTGACATTCACAGCTTTGAGTTACAGAATCCCTACAATTGATCAGATCATTACCGCAATATTCAAACGGTGCAAGGTACACTTCAGGTTTTGAATCTCTTTCTTCTTCAATTGGAATGGAAAGAGCTGCTAGTGCGCCACTGTAACCTGCTTGTTGACAAACTCCTTCTGCGAGTCCAATGCTCCAAAAGTGAACACAGATCCTACCCCAAGACAATCCATTTGAGACTTCTACAATTGCTTTGTCAATTGGGTTTCCAATTAATCTAGTAGATATCGTATTGTCTGAAAAACGTAAACGGTATATAATAGGCCACTATTGTCAATATTATATATGTATAAACAAATCACAAAAATGATATATTAGAGAGTTGCCAAATTACGGTTCAATATCTGGAAGATTATCTATCAAAACCACTCTGCCATGAAAGATTTTTACTGATGGATGTATTACAAAATCACAAGTTACCCAGCAAACACAAAACGTTTTAAAAACGTTTTAAATAAGTTATATTTTGGCTTTTGGTTTAGGTAAACACGTTTTAATAATTAAAATGTCGGGTTATATAAAGGTCATGATAACGTTTTAAAACGTTTTGTATGAAAACACACTACAACAATATTTTAAATGTTTCAAAAAATGTTATTGTAAACTATTTCTGCAAACATTTTGCCAAATATTGTGTCAATACTTAAATAACATTATGTTAAAATATTTGAACCCAGCAAACACAGAAATGTTCTTAAAATGGTTTTTCAAAACCTTTTAATAACATTTAAATGTTAGGTTATATAAAGGTCCTGAAAACGTTTTTAAAACGTTTTTGAAAATCTTTTGGGCAAACATTTTTCGCAAAATATTTTTTCAACCCCAAAATAACATTCTGATTAGAATGTTTTGTATCAAGTTTTCAAGAATGTTTTTGGAATGTTATTAAAACGTTTTTATACCCTTTATATAACCCGACATTTAAACGTTTTCTGTAAAACATTTTTGTTTGCTGAGCAGTAGATTATCACAAAATGTTTTTAAGGTTATGAAAACGTTTTATACTCTTAATATACCCTTTATATAACCCGACATTTAAACGTTTTCTGACAACCTTTTATAACCTTTTGCGAATGATGTCGAAAACGTTTTGTGTTTGCTGGGTATGCATTATCTAGTTAAAAGACCAGGTATTGGAAATTATGTTAAAATAATCTAAACGTCAAGTCTTAAATATACTTTTGTGTGTGATCATGGCGTTAACATAATCAGCTTGCTAAATGGCATTGTGTGGCGACTTTTAGATTTAGAAAGTTTACTTCGAAGGCCGTTAAATATCAAAAATTTTAAAAATATCAAATTTTAATAATTTGTCATAAAATGTTCTATTATATCGCGAATTTCAAAAAATCAAAATTATTTGATATCAGAAGGACATTCCTCGTATTCAGAATTCAATTCGATATGTCTGATGTGCTCTCATGTCCCACAAAAAGTACTGCCGAAACGTTTACACCGGAGCCCTTAAATACTTCAGAAAAGATTGCGTGCAATTTCGACCGCTGCAACGCCAGCGGTGTTCCTTACTTTCCTGAAACCAATGTATTCGCAGCACTCCGATTTCGCTCAAAGTGGTCTCAAAATGTTCCGCTTGGAAAAAAATAACGAAAGAATTCTTTGCCCTGGGTAACAAATTTAAAGCCCGTTGAATCATTT
The DNA here is from genome assembly GCF_039555335.1 of Amphiura filiformis. Lineage (NCBI taxonomy): Eukaryota > Metazoa > Echinodermata > Ophiuroidea > Amphilepidida > Amphiuridae > Amphiura > Amphiura filiformis. Next base: position 56,606,977 of record NC_092634.1, on the reverse strand, counting down.
TAATCTTGATCTATTTTGTGATGTTACCCAGATAACAAACTACTTGAGATATAGTAAACTATTCTTTGTTGAAAAATGGAACAATTTGAGAATATTTTGAGCGAAATCGGAGCATTTTTGATTTTTTTACCCCTGTACATAATGACATTTAATGACACATAAATTTGACATTTGACCTTTATGCCTATAATCAAGAACTACACAATAATTGATATTGTATTTCTTCTCCTTACTTAACCCGTGAAGAGAGTTCAGCTCACTTCTATTGCATCTGGAACTAGTCAAGATGTCCAAATTTTACTCATGTACCTGATCTGAAACTTGTAAATCCCATAATACTGAACAGAAGCTTAAACAATACATTTCATTTTATATCTTACTAAGTGTGCATAGCAGGCCAATGTCTTCAGTATGATCATCACTAGGTGACGTTACAAACGTTGCACCTCTTAATTGGTAAAGAGGTCCATTCCCAGCGCCAAATTTGTTCCACAGATAGTATGTTAGATGTGATGCAAATCCAAGATTTTGACAGATTTCGTCCAGCACAATTAAAAATTCTTGATTGAAGTATCTAGTTTCAGTAACAGTTACAGATCTCCACTGTTCGTCTTCTTTAAATTTGAATTCCAATCGTCCTTCATAGTCATGTAAACCATTTACTAAACGATATGCGCCAACATCTTTCGTAAGCACTATTTGCAAATTAAAAAGAAAGATATCATTTGTAGATGGCACAACAATGATTTTACAAACATCTATCTATGCCCGTAATATCCTGACCCCTTTTTGATCATGCCGGAGTCAACCAGGCAGTGGCAGGAACATCAAGGTTGGCCAAATTTGTCCATATTTGGTGTAGTAGGGGTGTTTGATGAAACATTCTCACTGAAACCTTTTTCAGGATTCTGACCCCCCCCCTTGTTAAGGGTTTATATCCCTTATTTGTTTTGGTACAATCTACCCCCTTAATAGGTCTGTCACACTACACCGAATAGGTCTTCCGTACAAGAAACGGATGGCATTTTAGTAAATCCGTTGTTGTTCGTCAATGATCGTTTTATCTTCTTTTTATGTCCTGCTATCATCCGCCAAATGCGTTTCGTGTTAGGTGATGTTCGTTAAGTCCGTCGGCAAGTTTGTGCATGCACAAAACTTGAAACGGAGTGTACCGAATACACATGTTCGGTATTTATCCGATGTGTGTTCGTATGGTGCTGCATATTGCCGGAGTTTGGTCGCTCTCCTTTCGTTCATGTTCGTTCTTTGTTCGTTGCACTCGGCCCGTGTTCGTTGCAAATACGTTCCTGTGAGGCCTTCACCACCGGATAGCATATTTTTGCATTCGGTGATGTACGTTGACCCAGACCGTCTTAGTGTCACACTACACCGGATCGGTCTTCCGTATAAGAAACGGATGATATTTTAGCAAATCCGTTAGTGTTCGTCAATGTTCGTTTTATGTTCTTCATATGTCCTGTTATTATCCGCCAAATGCGTTTCGTGTTAGGTGATGTTTGTTTAGTCCGTCGACAATACGTTTCAAGTTTTGTGCATGCACAAAACTTGAAACGGAGTGTGCCGAATACACATGTTCGGAAGTTGTCCGATGTGTGTTCGTACTGTATATATACCCTGGGTTTGTTCGTTATTCTTTCGTTTATATACCGCGGGTGTTTGCAAGGTTTCGCAGGCGCTTGTGCCGGATGTAGGCCTATGGCGAACATGTGCATCGATCATGGGGGGGCTTTCTGAAGGGTGTGTGACGCAATATCATATTTCCCCAGTACTTTAGTGACTGACAAGTAGAAAAAAGGGGGAAAGGAGAGAAAAAAGAAAAGAAAGTGAGAAAAATTGAAGAGAGAAAAGAAGAGAAAAAGTTAAATTGCACGTAATTTAGTAGTAGGCCTATGCATGTAAGTAGTATTGAGGGAGGGGCACTTTCTGAAGGGTAGAGGACGCAATATCAAATTCCTACCAGTTTTAGTGATTGACAAGAAAGAAAAAAGAAGAGAAAACATGGAAAATGTTAAATTGTATACGTTATTGAGTAGGCCCAGGATAGTAGTACTAGTAAGCCTAAGTATAGGCCTGTGATTATTATAGACAGTGCTTAAATGTGGTTCCTTGGCCCAAAAGCCTGTGAAAATTACTGCCGGCCAGTCCATATGCAGGGCCCGTGATATTTTGTCACCAAAGTCAGTATTTAAGACGGACTTATAGGTCTATTCCTGACTTTAACATATCAATCCATGCATGCTTTACCTGAAATTACGAGTCTGAAGTCTTATATCTAAGTGTCAGTGGATCAGTGTAACATTTTAAATTTTGCAAATTCAAATCGCGCCTTCTTTGTTTTTTGTTTAAGGCAATAATAGTGTAAAAATTTTCCAAATTTTCCATTTTTAAAACTAAATTTATACACAATAGGCCTAGGCCTAATAATGTAAATAGACCCTACAGTCCCCGTGCAAATGGCTTCAATTGGACCTTCATTTTCAAAAATGGACAAGTCTTCCTTTTTGCTTCTGCTATGGACATCCACGTGTTATTTTTAAAACAATTGTTTATATTATACAATAATGGTGAAAACTTTTTAATGGCTTCAATTAGGCTTTCGTTTCACCAATTTGCGGATGTTTCAAACTACAATAGTACCCAATAATAGTGCTAAAATTGATCCAAAAAATGACAAATGGCTTCAATTGGGCCTTCATTGTCCAAAGGTTCTCACCTCTATTGCCCCCGGACGCTGGTTGCCCTGATATATCAGATTTGTAGCCCTTTTGTGCTTATTAGCCAATATTTGACCATTTTCGTCCAAATTTACCCCTTTACAAGTTGTCTTTCCCCCACTTTGTTCACCCTCTGAAAAAGTGCTTGCTACGTCACTGCCTCTAAGGGGTCAAAACCCTCTCAAACACCCTCTCCTCCCCCACTTTTCTGATAGGGTGGACGTCCCTGTTGGTGCCACATGCGACGGATCCGCCGGTCATTTGTCGGACGTTGAACGATTGAATATAAAACGCCTGCAGGATTATTAGCGGCCACAACCCATAGAGAGACGAACGGGAATCGGACCCCCAAATCCGGACATTTGTCGGACGTTGACCCCAAATCCGGTCATTTGTCGGACGTTGAACAATCGAAAATAAGACGCCTGCAGGATTATTAGCGCCCACAACGCATATAGAAACGAACGGGAATCGGACCCCCAAATCCGGTCATTTGTCGGACGTTGAACGATCGGATATAAGACGCCTGCAGGATTATTAGCGGCTACAACGCATAGAGCGACGAACGGGAATCGGACCCAAAATCCCACCGAATCTTCTGCCGGACTGGTGGTTTTTCCACCGAATAAAATATTTTTGTATTCGGTGATGTACGTTGATCCAGTCCGTCGTAGTGTGACAGACCTATAAAATGGATGATTTTTCCTGAATTTCAGCCAATTTTGTATTGCCATTTTGTAATAAGTGGTTGAAGTTATTTAAATAAATTTAGCATTTGTTGGAGGCATGTACCCCAGACATTACCAGGAACAATTGACATTCATCTAACCCCTACCATTTGGCTCTGGGGGTATCTGAATATACCCCCTGAAGATGTCTTTAAAAACTTAATTTTTATTAGATAAATTCAAATGCAAATAAAAAAAATATATGTGTGTCTATGGGAAACAAATTAGATTATCTTCGGGCGGTGTTGCTTTTTTTTAGAAAATACAGTATTTCTATATGGTATTTTAGCAATATCGCAAACCTGACGGTCATATTAGTTAAATACAAGGTTTTTTGAATGAATACTTTATTTATCAAATGGAGTAGTAAAGTTTAAACCCTGATAACAAAAGCAAAATGTTACTCAAATTGAAGTGTTTCTAAATATTATTCCCCCTAAAATGAGAAAAATCGTAAATACTTGGTTAAACAAAACAGTTATGAACAGATTCAAACAACAGTACAATTAATAGTAAGAAATAAAATCAATATAAATATGAATGTGGGTTATTATAGGCCAAGCAATCTATTTATTAGTGCGTTCATGATATTATATTAAATGACACTTTGCATTTAACAGTCCTTTTTGACGTCTAATTCACTAATGAAAACAAATGTCAGAATGTGTCAAAATATTCAAATGTAGGCCTTGTACTTAGATGAGGACAAGCAAGTATCGAAATTATTTTCTAGATGACACATAGCTAGTTGTTTGGAAATGAGTGCAAAGTTTACATTGCTTTGAGGAATCACTACACTACAAGAAGATCCGAATATTTTTCACTGCTTTAGAAAATGCTTATCCAAGGATCCAAGCGTTCAACAATTATAGGTTAATGAACGCGTATTACTTATTGAGAGAGAAATTAGACAAAATAATGCACGCGTGCTGATGTTGATGCGTCTAATGCACGAGCACCGAAGGGGGAGTGCATTAGACACATCAACATCAGCACAAGTGCATTATTTTGTCTAATTTCTCGAGCAATAAGTCAAGTTTATTAATCTATTTCATACACGAGAAGAAAAAACCACGTGATTTTTACTTTTTTATATAACAAATTATCACTAAAAATGTTGGAAAACAGAACCAAATATAAATGCATCAACCCGCCCGAAAAATGAATCAATCCTACGCGACGCGAACGCGCGAGAAACACTGCGCGTAGTACGCGGAGCGCACAATATACACAATCAATGCATGTTTCGTACTTTTCTAACAGCTTTTCTGATTGGCTGCTTTGATATAGGAGTGTATGAATTATTGTCAGAACATAGACCATATGCTTATTTGCTCTTGTTTTGAATGGTTTCAATCTACAACATTACTGTAATACAAACAATCGTTACCACGATTGGCATTGTGGCGTAACTACAAATTTTTATTTTCACTGTTTTATACGCAGTGAATGGCCGGGAGTGAATGGCTGTGATGGGGAAAATTGGGCTATTCCATTTAAAATCCACACTACCCCTGTGGAAGATTTAGCTAACGTCTTCGACAGAGGGAGTATGAATTTTGAATACAACAGACAATTGAGTAACTTCCATTTGAAATACTCACTCCAGTTGTGGAGATATAGGTAAAGCCATAACACAGGGGAGTATGGGTTTCAAAATGATTAACCCTGACCAATTACATTTGAAAACATACTCCCTCTATGGAATGGCCCATTAGGAGCAGATCAAAGGCCGGCTAGAATTTTGAAAACATGGTACATCTTGAAGGAGTCCCGGAGAATCTTAAGAGAGGAGAGTTGGGGGAAGTGTACAGGTGCGACAAAGGTGTTGGGGAGCTGGAAATGCCGATGGATCAGGCCAATCATTCGACGAGCCTTCTTACAAATCACACCAATGCAAATCTTAAAGGATAATTCGCTATCAGTATAAATTCCTAGAAAGATGTAACAGAAGGTCCCAGTAGGATTGTTTGGTAATTGCTAGAAGACCAATCAGAGATTTTGTTAATGTCATCTTAAAAATCAAATATCCTGATGGTTGTTAATTGCTTTGTACACTACAGAGTAGTATCATCAGCATATAAGATAATTTGCTACCTGCAGACAACATCTTTGTGGGCTTCAAAAGCATATACATCAAAAGTCCCCAAAATATCCAAGTAGTAGAACAGTGCTTAACTTGCATATATAAAAATCAAATCTTTAAATAAATGTGTTCCTCTTATTTAAAGAATAAAGAATTACAGGCAAAAAGGTTAAAGATCAAATTATTATTATTATCACCTGATGACCCCATTTTGTGTCATACCTCTCTACGAAAGAACCCCTTGTTTTAAACTGGTGTCCGCACACCCCTTCACGTCCAAATTCGAATGCCCACCCGGGTGTTAAGGGTGGCACCCCGGGAGTGTCAAAGCTAACTAGTTTTTCCCATTCTCAAGTAATCAACAGTTAGAAGTAAATTACGTACCAAGATCACACGATATATGGAGTACACGCTTCTTCGGGCATTTCACGTTTCCCCAATTGTTCATTATGTGTTCATACAGCGAAGATTTGTAGTCGCGAGCACCTGGTTGTAGCGGGCGATCCCATACAACATGCTCCGAACTAGGACTTTCCCAGGCAAGTGGTGCGGGTATGCCATAAAATGTTTCAGGCACATCAAACCCCAGATAATCTCCACATATCGCTACTTGAATTGTGACGAGATGGAGAGGTCCATGTAAACAGACTGAACCCCATTTTTCATGATTTCGTCGTACTTCAAGTCTCCCGCGTTGTGTAATGTTGGGGTTACGATCGTTAACAAGTCGCCAGTGAAAAGTGTCTTGTTCTGTAGTCAGTATAAGTTACATAGCATAAGTAGCATAAGTTACAAATGCATTATTTATTTCATATAGGCTGGTAAACAAAGTCAACATTACAACAAGGATAATTCTAGATTCAATATTAACTATTTTGTCTCTCTTTTACGAGCTCCTAATTTTTAAGCACTTGTAATGAGGACTTTAAGACCTCCAGTTACTCATAAATACCATCCAAAACCTAAAAGCCCTGTGATATTATTGCTGTCAAAGCTCTCCTTTGTGTGTGCATGTTCCTGGAACTTGCACGCATCGAGAACCAGTTTTAAGGTGTTTTATTATAAACAAACAAATACAAAATTCATTTGCATAATTAAGCTAAAATTTAAAATTATATTCCGTACCCGAAAGACAAGTCAGAAATACGTTGTTAGTGGATGTGCATGTTGGCACAGACCAATTGCTAACCCCCAAATCAAACACTGATGACACATTTTCGCCTTCCCGGCGTTTATAATAATCTAAAGATAAATGGACGGGTGAGGTGTTTCCGGTAGATTCGAAGTCGTTACTTGAACCAAGCAAGCCTTTGTACCCGAGTAATTTACAGACGTCGTCCAAATCATTTTGAAACCCTTCTTCATTATAAATCCTGCAGTATGTAGAGCAACATAACGTTCCCCATTCACCGCCATACTGGCGTATCTCTAATCTACTGTAGTTGTAGGGGTGATTTGAAACTGTCAGTCGCAACTCGTTGTATGCTGCAAATATTACGAATAAATCAGTTAAAACCACGTGTAAACGATAACTGATCATACGAAAACACATAAGCACCGGGCATAAGCACTTCTGCATACAATTTAAATGCAGTATTAAAGAAAAGAAGAGGAGGAGGAGAAGAGGAGGAGGAGGAGGAGGAGGAGAAGGAGGAGGAGGAGAAGAAGAAGAAGAAGAAGAAAAAGGAGGAGGAGAAGAAGAAGAAGGGAGAGGGGAGGAGAAGAAGAAGAAGAAAGAGAAGAAGAAGAAGACGAAGGAGGAGGAGGAGGAGGAGGAGAAGAAGAAGAAGATACTGAAGAAGAAGAAGAAGAAAAAAGAAGAAGAAGAAGAAGAAAGAGAAGAAGAAGAAGATGAGTAGGAGCAGGAGGAGGAAGAAGAAGAAGATGAGGAGGAGGAGGAGGAGGCGGAAGACGACGACGAATAAGAAGAAGAAGAAGAAGAAGAAGAAGGAGGAGGAGGAGGAGGAGGAGAAGAAGAAGAGGAGGAAGAAGAAGAATATTACATAAAAACCAACATTGGGGAAAGGTAATGACATCAATAAATACATCCGTAGTGTTAAGAATACAAGTAAGAGTAACTGTGGAATAAATTTAACAAAATGTGTAATATTTCTTTATAATATATATCACTTACCATTTGTAACATTTTGTGTACAAACTGTTCCTAGATTTGAACTGAAAAGTAACAAATTTACAGCAAGTTTCCAGGCATGAATTGCCATTTTAGGCAGTGCTTACCATCATCCTATGTACGTGGAACTACTGTGAATGATAAAGTCTTACATAAAATAAAAGTATAGCAATAAAATCAATTATATTATGTTCAAAGGGTGTGCGGTTTCAAAGTATCAGACGTCAATCAATGTCATATCGGAGCGCTACTGCTACTACAAAGGCTTTCTAAGGTCAAGTTGTTTGATGCCATAGTAACAATCCCACTACTACAAAAAGACTTCTAAGGTCAAGTTTGATGTTTAATTGAAAAAGTTACACGCATGCATTCGTTTTAGAGAACGGTGAAATAACAGGTTCAAACAATTGATAGAAAATGGGTTCTAAAATATTTTCACATACTTTTAGGCGTTTCTTCACAATTAATAATTTGCAATAATATACTTAATATACATTTGTGTATATTCTCAGTCATCCAGGTATATAAAATATCAAGGTTAATCATTTTAAAATCTAGTCAACTGGACTTACTATTTTTTATTGTCGACGTTTCACATCCTATCCTGGATGCTTCCTCAAGCCGTCTGATTTCTCGGCGGCGTGACGGGGTCAGAGAACTGAGATGTCGAGGGATATTTTGGATAGCAGAACTTTGGGCCCCTGCCATGTTGTGGCGCAGACCTCCTCCTCTGTTCAAAGATGGCTCCTCCCGCTTCACATAAGCAGCCTCTTTTATACCTCTTTAAAACCACCGCCGCGATTCTCTGTCCGATATGACAACTTCTTTGTTGCAACTTAGTCTTCTTATTAAAATGATTATATGAATCATTCTTCTGGCCTTAAGGTTAGCCGAGAGTTTTTCATGCGCTTGATTTCAGAGGGGCGTAAGTTCATAACAGAAACAGCCATGCAGAAAATGAACAAGCGTACCGCACAGTGTCTTCGACCCTATATCTTCATGGCAGGAATCGCCATGGTAGGTTAAATCCACAGCCACGATTAGCCATTTGGTTCAAACCTTTAAAGCTCTTTTAAACTAATAATTAGTCGAGGGACATAACTAAGGCTACTCACAATAGCCGGGTAATCGATCTTGGTTGTGCGTGATTAAGCTTGTATACCCCATTGAGGTCAATGGTCATCGACTTTATACTGCCTACAGTGAGTGCAGCTGTACTACACGCTGCACGCTGTAGTCCATAACAGGACCAACGCAATATAAAATGGTCAAATTTTGAGTTCAAAGCGCACGTCCAATTTTCAAAGCGCATTCTAGCGACTATCATATCTGTTCAACACGTATTTCCAAGTTTATGAGACCAAATCTGGTTTCTTGAGAAAAAAATCATGACGGAGATATTCATCATTTTCTAACCCGGTATCAGAAGATTTTCGTCTGATATCAAAATCGTGCATAGCAATTCACGTGTATCGATCCCGTGTATTCATTTTAGTGTCCCTTCTGCACCAAATAATTATTAGCCAGGCGGTGTCGGTGTGTACCGGGACGTAGGCCTACTTACAATAGAATATCGATCCACGGTCAAGACATGAAAAGGCTATGAAACTTGGCTTAGCTCGTGCCCGGAGCTCGGATGCCGGGGGGGGTGACACAAGCCGTTTTCGGCAATTTTCACAAGGATTTTATAAATTTTAAAATTGATTGGGGGCACTTCGTCAAGCTACGCCCTGGAAAATGTGTTGATTTTCAATTTATAGCCTTGATATCTTTGATGAAATCAATGCTGCTATTCCCCTGATTACAATGTAAGGGTAGGCAACAACAACAATATCAAAAAGCAATTATTTGTAAATAGAATTTGGGATGAAAATCAACAAGACAGACTTAGCAGGCCTACAAATTTCTGAATTATATAAAGTGAAAAACAATCAATCACGATTCACTGCACTCAGCGAATCAATCAAATAAAACTAAAAAGAAAGGAGCAAGAAAGAATAAAGAAATAGTGAAAAGAGAAAGAAAGAGAGAGAAAGAAAATGAACGAAAAAGAAAGAAAGAAAGAAATGAAAAAAAGAAATGAAAAAAGAAAGGAGAAAGAAAAGAGGAAAGAAAGGAAGTAAAAATGAGAAAAGAGAAAAAAAAGAAGAAAATTCAGCCACACGGAGACTCGAACCCACAAAAATAAATCATATTAGATTCCCAGTCCAACGCTCTATCCACTTGGCCATAGATCAGCTAACGCAATTGACTGTTCTCAAAGCGGATGATATTTCCATAATTGGATGCAATTACATGATTACAATCGCGTCCGCATTATGGCTCTTAGAATAAACACGCATGTCGGCGCTGAAATTTTGAACGAACTGATGGAGGAAAACCTCGTTTTTTGCAAAACTAGCTTCAATTTGGAGTGAAAATCAAATGAAATAGCAATTGGCAGAATGTTGAGAAATAATGTAGGTATTCAGATGTCTAAATTAACGTCTCGTAATCAAGATATCGATAATTTCACAAACCAGCTTTTTCTCAAGCAAATTCTCCAAAATTTCCCCCAAAACGGGCTTTTAAAATTTAATCGGTACTGTATTTGGTTCTTCCCCATGGCAACATTATTTCTTTGATCGATTTGTAATACAATACGAAAAAGAAGAAAACAATCGCTCGGTGTGGATTTATACGGAGCGCACATTTAAAAAAAACCTCATGGAACGTGTTTTTGATCTTGTGAACATGGTGGGTAAAAATGCTTTAAACGAAGGATTTTCAAATTTATTCTAATAATTTGTATATAACACACACAAAAATGTTAAGCTACATCCAATGCACCAACATTTCACTCGCTGCGATATTTGATTACTGAGAAAACTCTGTTTTAGAGAACAACTTTATACGTCTTTTATACGTTTTTTATACGTCTCTTTGTGTAACCTTAAAGCAATAATGTGTGATTTGCATAAAGAATAGATTCTTATTTAAATGTTCGTTTTCACTGATCACATTATCCCCTTTTAATTTCGAGCCAAACAAATGAGGTATAACGAAGAAAATTGCGATTCATTCCAACGCCTACAACGCGTGTACTACGCTCGCCGATCGTATTACATGTAACCATGGTAATTGCACAGAGCATCGCTTGACGTGTGTACATACAAGCTGACATCCACGGTACATGTTAGCAATTTTACTGTTATTAAAGCACTTCAGGCTTAATCTTTTACATGGTGTTTTAGTATGCCACTGGGCATTATAATTATGCAAAAAGTAGAAATCCGAGTAAAATTGAGGGCGTCGCTGTGAAGCAAATCACACATTATGGCTTTACTAAAACTGGCATTATATAAATCATTTTAGTGCAGTGATATCGCCATCAGTTTTTCAGTTTATTTAAGGCTAGTCTTGAGGTAGAGCTGAGGCCGCTAACTTTTATAGTAAAGCCCTAAAAGAAGGGCGAACACCACTAAATAATCTTCCCATTGAAACACGTGTAAAAACACCGGTTTTCTTTGCTCATTTGGAGGCCTTTTGGGCTCGTTTTAAATTATTTTATGATGACCAGTCGATTGCAAATCGATGAAAGTTTAACATATGTTTCAATGTATGGGGGTTCTTCCATCTCGTTTTCCCGCTAGGAGGCCGCGAACAGCGCCCTCACTGTTTTGACATGCTCTCAAGACTGCAAACCCGATTCTGCCATTTTTTAATTCGCGGACCTATTTTCTCAATAATTATTATAAAATGCGACTTTTTGGCGACTCAAATTTATGTATAGGCTTCACACTTTTATTTAAGATATAATTCGCCACTCTTTCTGATTAATTAGTCTAAAGACCAGCCCAAAATACCTCAAAAACTTTCCGTATTTTACCGGAACTTAGTAGGGTTACACAAATGGCGCATTGATTTAGTGGTGTGCCCCCAGAAGAGCCCCGGCGGTCCATTACAGACAGCCCGTCACCCATTGCATACCTATACAGAGAGCCCGTCATATATTTTATATTTACCCTCAATTTAAATCATTTTTCAGTCGGGATTGTAAGGCCATTGGTACAGTTCCAAATTATGCCCACCACCACTGATGTTGAAAAGCTGCCCACGTCATGTCACTTGCAGCGCCTGCTACCAAGTATTATAATTATATACTGAAAAGGTACAAAAATGCTGATATATTAATATTTGAAAATAAACGAGTATTTCACAAATAATATCAGACACCTTTAGGAAGCAAACGTGACTGCACGACTATTTCACTGTTGGGCTCACTTTCTTTCATAATTAAGTTTTACTTTTAACTTAATTGATATGATGCTTCGATATGACATTGATTGACTTTTGATACTTACGAATGATATTTATAGCCTTACAGAGGACTTTGAAAATATTTAATATTGGTTTTATCTATAGTGTTTATTTCAATGCGAAGAATCCAAAAGTTGTTCCTAGTCAATATGGAAATATCAATACCTCAAATGTAAGTAACACGCAAACTAGGAGAATTGGCTAGTTTATCACTGAGTTACACCACAAATTTAATAGATATTGGATAGTGCCTGGAAACATTTGCATGACTTTTTTATGTAAAATGTGAATAAGTGTATTATTACGAGTCGTTACAAGACTCGAGGCCAAAAACACCTTTTACCCAAATCCACTTCAACAAAACACATTGTTTGATTAAGTTAACGAATCTTTAATGAAAAGTCATGTATGGTTTAACAATGATTTTATCAATGAACATAAATACATGCACTTTATAATCAATCAAATACAAAGATTAGGAATGTCACTTAACCAGAGAAGATGTAAAAGAAGGAGATAGATCCAGCTATCCTCAAACAAAATATGTGTGTTGCCGCTCATTCAAAAGCAATCACGCTATTTAGGTTTAACAATAAAATACAACAAAAGGGTTCGAACCCATGACGGGTGTGATACACAAGTTGCTGCTTACTGGTTTTAGGGAAAGGTCAGTGTCTGTATACCATCAATACCATGCATACCATGCATGCAGATCCTAACATCCAGTTTATTTCAAATAAAATATGACCGAAGTTCCATGGCAAATAATAATTTTGCACGCTTGGTTACGCTTTCAACCTCTACGATTTATGATACAGACTATTTTCAATTATCAAAATATCTTTATTAGGTTTGCAGGAAATGACAGGAAAATACATTAAAACAATAAAATATAGATGATCAAAAATCATCCCGTTTCTAACAAAATCCTAAAACACTCTCCTAAATAATTAATATATATTCCAAAATGGGCGGATTTTTTGGAATCTTTACAAAACTACATTTCTTTCTTATAGTATCCACGTGCGGTATCCCTGCAGAGCAACATCAGGTACTTAAACACACGTGTCATACTTTCAAGGAATTATCTATAGAAACATTGGATATGGTTTCAATTCTGGAGTGAAAATTAATCAACCGTAGTCGGCAAGGCACATCACATCAAAGGCTACTTTCAAGTAGATGTGTAACTACTTGAGAATAAAGGACTATGAATAGGTGCGACAGGATAACCTACGGGATTATCTCAAGGATATAATTCCGTTCTTCCTCCTTCTTTTTCAACTTTCCTGCACTTAACCAACGCCCTTCTTCTTGTTGTTGATTACAAAGTTCTGTTACACTCAATGGCCTTGATGCATATCCTGATTCATTTGTCCTGCGAAGAGCACTGTTCAGCAGTAATTATTCTCGCACAATGTACTACTATCCAGTAATAACGGAGAATGCATCCACCGGTTTCCACTTATAAACCAGGAAGTTAACAGAAGAATATATATAATCATTTCTAGGAAGAGGTACGCACTTATTCCAAGTTTTCTCTGTTATTACTGGGTAGTTGTATATTGACTACATAAGATTATGTCTGGTTCATAAATTTTGTCAAAATGTTTGCCCAAAATAGTTTACAACAGCGTTCAGCATCAGAGGTCTCAAATCACATCGAGTCTCCGGGACATTTTGTGGACTTGGATAAAGTCCGCATACTCGACAGAGACAGCAGGTGGTTCCAACGTGGAGTCAAAGAAGTAGTTCCAATCAAAGCCAACCAACCATCTCTTAACAAAGACGGGCCGGTTCAAACTTTCAGGAGTCTACGAGTCTGTTATCAGGTCAAAGGTCAAGAAAATCACGACCTGATACAGTCACTCACTCGCTGATGAAAGATGAAGTACCATCTGAAAATTCCGAGGTAGGAATTATTTCTTTGTGTTTGGATCAAAAGTTTAAATCTTGGGAATTAACAATCCATAAATAGTCATGGTGTTGTTTAATGTGATTACATAACTGTAATTGTAAACTGTAAACACACACCTAGAAAACCATTAGTTGTGATGTCAAAAATCCAAATGTCAAATAAAGTCTGCACAAAAAGTAACTCAGCTGTTATAAATACGCCAATAGATTCTGATAGATTCAATAGATATTGATACCCCATTTGTCCAATTTTGTTCAATATTGACAATACAGCAGTGTTTTGAAAGCAAGATACCTCAATTGAAAAGTTGCAGTTATTTGTATTGATTTGAAGTAAGCGCGAAGATAATTGCGGTTCGATTCGATTTCTTGCTCAAATTAACTTCAACGCGAACGTCAGATTGGTTTCTGTACCAACAGCGTTTTGGTTTTTAAACTAGGGGAAGTGTCTCAATGGGTGATCAAAAGAAGGGTATGTAAAAGCGACTGCAACAAATTTCTCCCTTTTGTTTGCTGAAGTGGTTTGTTGGTACCACTTATTACAATAGGCGCTTAGTTTGAATAAACATGGATTACATCTCTCTAGAGGCGATGACCAATGCAATGGAATTCTCGCTATTCGCAATAAAGGCGCCGACTTTTGCGATGTAATCGTGATGTACTATTTTTCAGTTTGTCAAAATAAAGTGTTACACGCGAATCGATACCATGCAATACTTAATTGTGATTTGAAATGTGCACAATTAATTTTTTCTATCGATTTGCGTGTAATACCGTTATATTGACAAACTAAAAATATTGTCACGTGTTCCTATGTAATAGCATGGTAATATTCGTATTGCGCGGACTTGATGTCGACCTTTTCCCATGATACATCACGATTACATCGCAAAATCTGCTGGCGGCGCCCTTATTGCGAATAGCGAGAATTAGGCCTATGTTATGAGCTATACGCTAATATTATACTTCTAAACATGTTTCAATTAAATATTCTTGTGATATGCCTATATTATTGTCCCGGATTATTATAATAAAAGCTCAATTATTATTCCAGTAAACGTTAGCTTTGTTAATTTTATATTTCCATCAGGACACAAGCCCATTTTATCTGTTTGCTCTTCCTAGCCCCCCCCCACCACCACCTCTCCATATCCTCCCCTCCCTCCATCTATGCACTATTCATCTATCCTCACTTTCCCACTCCCCAGTGGCGTTGCCAGGAGTTTTCTTTTAGGAGGGCAAGGACTCCTCTTTGCATTCTGATCGAATTAAATATTTCTCCCCGAATGATCCTCATTTTGTTCTTTAAAAACTCCCAGAATTTTGAATTTCAACCAACATATTTCTGGATGCTCCTTTTCTGACATTCTCTTTTTTTGTAACAAATAGGCCTCCTCTTTTAATAATGAATAATTTGGTTGACATACAATACCCATAGGCCTATATGCCCCAATGTATAACTTATGTTTGATGAGTGTGTTTAAAGAGTGTCAGCGTGTAGCGTGGCACATGTTAGACCAGCTTTCTGCTTAATTGGGGGTACATAATATAGGCCTAAATGAATAAAATAAATAATTAAATAAAATACCTGAACAGTACAAACATATTTGGTTATATAGAGGTATAAATTATAAGACACGCAACGTTGTAAAAAAATGTTCACAGTAGCTGCAATTCGCAGAAGTTCAGTACACTGCTGGGTCCCGTTAAATCAGGCCATTTTACGGGAACTTAATCCCCTTGGCGTTGAAGTCGAAGCCAAAACTTGGTTCCGCAAGCTGATTTGGTGTACGTCATAGCACACACAAAAGCATATACCAAGTGTGACGTTTGGAACAAAAAATATTTTGATCTAATTCAATCAGTAATTTTCAGCAACATGTGGCATGTTTTTAACCCAAAACAAATTAGATTTCCAATAATTGGTCTATTAAGGGTACATTCTCTTGGGTCATGACCTTGACATAGGGAAAATTTTGTATTTTATTTTTGACAAGAGGACATACATATCCTTCATATAAAATAACATGAATCCTGAAAAAGTGCCAATGTGTAATTTCCCTATTTTGTCTCCTGTTGCTAATGAAAACAAACTCCGATTGTATTGCGTGAGGTCCATTTATTAAAAGCTCCATGGTATGCACCAACTACTATCTTAGTTTCGAGTCCAGACTGCATGTTGTTAGGACGAACGACGTGTGTTTAGAACGACGTAAACCACAGCATAAACCGATTGTGAAGGAGACTAACTCTCAAGTTGAAGCGTTTCCGATTAGAACGTCAGTCCGGCAAACTCGTCAAATTGGGCATATAATATCAAAACGGGATGTACGAACGGGAATCGGGATATCGCTGTGCTTGAAACCGTGCGCCCAGCAGGGCCCGGTAACTTGCAGTAGTGTTTTGTTTTGCATGCAGCCCGGGCATGCAAGAAGTGCTGTGAAAACATATTTATTATGGAAGATATATGAGCCTATATTAGATTTACTGAAACCTCACAAAAATGATTATTATAAATGATCAGCCAAATATTGTTGTAGGTCTATTTATTCAATGACAATGGGCATGCATATTGCCTCCGGCAAGGGGGTGTAATCCCATACTGCCAAATGCACTTTTGCTGAAAATCCTTATGGGTCCGTTAAACCCCCGTACCGAATTAAAAATATCGATCTTTTCGAAAAAAATGGGTCTATAGGAAAGAAAACTTTAGACATGTGTCTATATTTTAGAGAAAATCCTTAAAAATGAGGCCCCTACCTGTCCACGGTCAAATGGCAATGGGTAGGCCTACGGCTTTCAAGTCTGGAGCCTCCACTCACGTCTAAAAATATCAACTTGTTCCCCGCATGCCTAGGGTTTTAGGTGTGGCAAAAAGAAGGGCATCAGAAGAAGAAGGTGCGGCAAAGGGATAGCGCGCAGTGGTGTAGATTTCTTTTTGACATTTGGGGGGATGGGGTTGGAAATTTTTTTTGAAGTATAGGCCTATAGTGAATCCAGCACCTTTTGGCGACCGCATTATAAGCAAAAAAATACTAGAAGATAATTTAAACTTACTAGGCCTAGGCCTACTAGAAGCAAAAGTGGAATAAATTCGCGTTGAGCGTGCAAAAATTTGCACTTTGGGGGCTAGCTAAAATGGCCAATGAGGTTAATTTGGTCAGAAACCCCTGGCAAAAATCCACATACAGGCGTCAACATTGGGAGGGTGATTGTATGGACCATCTCCCCTTGCAAACTATTAGTGGGATTTATATTCCATCCCACCAGGATCTACGCCTACAAAAGGGATCCGAAGTTCTAAACCAACGTTAAAGTTGGTGGTTTCTAACTTCAATTCGCAAGGTCTCTAATGGCGGGCTTTACGTGTGCTGGCATTATAACCATTTATCGCTATCAACTGCAACTTTTAAATTCGGGTATTTTTCTGTAAAAGCACTACTGTGTTGTTAATATTGAACGACATTTGACGAATGGGGTATCAAAATGCGTGTAAATAAATCATCCTTCTCTCTATGTTGAAATATTGTGAAAACAATTATTAGTTCTGATTCTGTAGCCGTATTTATAACAGACTTTATAGCAGACTTTATATAAATAAAGGGTATATTAACGTTTTAATAACATTTATATTTTTTTGAAAACGTGATGCAAAACTAAGAGAATTCTAAGAGAATGTTACTTAACTGTTGACAAAATATTTTGCCAAAATGTTTGCCCAGAATAGTTTACAACGGCGTTTTAAAAACGTAATCATGATCTTTATATAACCCGATATTTGAATGTTATTACATCAAACCGTTTTAGAGCAGTGATCTCCATAAAGTTATTTAGAAATAAACATCACAGTAACTAGAGCTTACATTAGCTGAAGCACTACAACTTTGAAAAATTGATCCTTCCCAGTTAAAAATCTGCAGCTTAGATCTTGGATTTGATGTTCAAACGTAGGTCCAATCATTATTACTTGTAGCTTTACTGTACATAACTCAACTCAGCTTGAGCAAAGCTTCATTAGAGCCAGTATTATAAAGACTCTGCGATGGAGTTGAATGAATATTTGACCTTTTGAGCCTAGAATCGGCGGCCATCTTGGATTTTAAGGTCAGCAGTAGGTCAAATCATTATTATTTGTAGTTTTACTGTTCATCATTCAACTCGGCATGCTCAGATGTTTAATTAGAACATATTATGAAGGCTATACAATGATTTTGAAAATTGTACTTTTGCGAGCTGAAAATCGGCGGCCATCTTGAATTTGAAGGTCTAGAGTAGGTCAAAGCATGAAATAGATATCAAATATAAATTTCTCGACCCACAAAAATCGCCGAAACCATATACTGAATAGCACGGAAGGCCAAACCATTGGTAAGTTTCCAAAATGGCCGACGGCGGCCATTTTGGATTTAAGTGACCGCATATGGGTTCGAATTTCAAACAGACTAATCATGAAGCTCCCGTGGCCGACTGGTTAAGGCACAGGTCTCATAAACTTTGTAATATAATATCACTTACCATTTGTAACATTTTTTTGTACAAACTGTTCCTAGAATTGAACATAAAAATAACCAATTTACAGCAAGTTTCCAGGCATGAATTGCCATTTTAGGCAGTGCTTACCATCATCCTATGTACGTGGAACTACTGTGAATGGTAATAAAGTCTCACATAAAATTTACTTGACTTATGCATAAAATCAATTATATTTTGTTCAAAGGGTGTGTCATTTTAAAGCATCAGAAGTCAATAAATGTCATATCGGAGCGCCACATTAAGAAAACTACTACATCAAAATGACAAATCTTCTGACAGGCACCTAAGGTTAAGTTGTTTGACGTTTAATTGAAAAAATAATTGCAACACACATGCAGCTGATTTCTAGCTGCGAGTCCCGGAAGAGTAGGACATTAAAATTAGTCTTTTGGATGAATATTGTTCAGGAAATATGCATTAATATTGAATAATTAACAGAAAATATGTTCACCTAAAGACATTTCTTCCTAATTTCTTTGAATCTTCTCAATATATACTCTCTTAGGAACAAACCAAAAGATCGATGACGTCCTATAAACGAAACTAGTTTCGTTTAGGGGGGAGGGGGTAAAAATGCTCGATTACGTTTGTACAAAAACATCGGTCTGAAGAATGTGTCATTATTATTATTATGTCAAAATTTCATTATTACGTTTCTGGCAGGGAGGGAGGGAGGTCGGCTGAGAAACGAAACTAGTTACGTTTATACGTCATCGACATTTTTGTTCCCTTACTGATACTTACTGTGGCATAATGTCCTGAAGAGTTGAAATTCATCCAAGGATCAATTCAAGTTTTCCGCTGAGAAATTTTGTTGTCAATTATTATTGCTCTCTTTACTAAGGTACTGTAACCCGCAACATGTGATTTTTGGCGAGCCGTTTGAAATTTTACCCCCCCCCCGGGGAGCTCATGATTATTGCACAGCCCCTAAGGGGTATTTCGCTGAGCAATGAGGAAGAAATGGTGTCAGACGACGTCACCGTCACTTTTCACCAGTGTACCAGTGGAGAAAGCCTTAGACACAATACACGACAGACTGGAGCAGGATACTACTCTACACGAGAGAGCTAACCTTGACCCCACTCAAGTTGTTGAAGTCACAGGGTTAA
Organism: Amphiura filiformis; assembly: GCF_039555335.1. Taxonomy (NCBI): domain Eukaryota; kingdom Metazoa; phylum Echinodermata; class Ophiuroidea; order Amphilepidida; family Amphiuridae; genus Amphiura; species Amphiura filiformis. The sequence goes on along the minus strand of NC_092634.1, from coordinate 56,587,436 downwards.
TTGCCAAGACTGTGACTCTGCGTATGTCGGTGAAACAGCCCGTCACACAGTGTCATCGCCCCGATATCTTCATGGTAGAAATCGCCATGGGCCGAAGGAAATCTGACTAAGGCTACTGACAATAGCCCGATTAGCTCGGTGACTGACCTCGCTGTGTACTGAGTTAGCACGGTATGCCATAGGTCATTATACTTTTAGATTGACGATTGGCCTATACACTGCGCTATATAATTCGGCACATATAAATCAGAATTATTGTCAGTTTTTGACTCAAGACGCAAGCTACTCTCTCAAGACGCAAGCTAACGACTATCATATCTGTTCAAAATATATATTCAAGTGCAAGGAACCACATCTGGTTTCTTTATACGAAATCATTTACGGGAGATATTCATAATTTTCTATCCCGGTATCCAAAGATTTTCTTCTCATATCAAACTCGTGCATATCAAATTCACTTGTATCGATCCCCGGTATTTATTTTAGTATCTCTGCTGACAAAGTAATTATTAGCCAGGCGATGTCGGTGTGCGTCAGTTGAACACCCGAATCGCTTAACACCGCAGACCAAGTACTGCCACCTCATCTGTGGGAGACCATCAGAAAGCAGGTCATACAGTTGATTGGAACAGGGCTAAAAGCCTCAATAGAGAAACGGACTGCTGGTTCCGGGAGGGCGTAAAGGAGTCCATACACATCAGGACTAATAAAAGTGACCTGAACCGGGACCAGGTTCGTCATAGACTTTCTGGAGCTTACAACTCCCCACTGCGTCAGTGCCAGACACGTGACTTACGTCACGGTCCGACGGTTTCTGACCAGTAGCAAGCATCATTCACCAGTCCATCAACCGAGTGAACAAGGAATAATGATACATTCCGAAAGCTCTCAAGTGAACCAAAAATAAGCTTTGAGTAATTGTTTAACTTTCTTCATCTTAATTATGTCGCATTTGCAAAACCTTGAAATGTTTGTATAACATAACGACGTATTTGCTGATCACCTATACTGCGCAAGCCCAGTATGTCGTATCTGTAATTTGAAGAATTTGCCGTTTCACATAGTGACGTATTTGCACGACGTATTTGCGCTACTGGATCTGCTGTTTTGTGCTTTTCACATAATGACGTATTTGCGCAACTGTTTCACATAGTGACGTATTTACATGAAGTATTTTATTTAATATTAATCATTTGCAGAGTAAGTTATGCTCTAATAGTGAAAAGTGAATTACATTGAAAATATGGTATATTTGCATTACTTTTAACCAGAATCGATCATACTGTTTTAATTAAGATTATGCAGCAAATACGTCAGCATGTGATGCGGCCGACGATTTATAGTTCAAAACATCCCATATAAATTGTATGCAGGTGTGGTTTCCGTCCCAATCCACAAATATCGCTAACACCACTTTACCACTGCCACTGCTCTTAAATTAAAAATGGAATTTCGTTGACAATTTACTTCACATCAATACCGTCAATAATCATGGGTTATAGTACTTATTGTTCTCACAGGGTTTGGTTGAAATAGACTTTTAAAATCCTATTTCAGTTTAAAAAACTGTTCATATCGTGAGATCAAATTTTAACCAAAAGTCATGCATAATGCGTTTTTACAAGTTGATCACAAATGACCTTTGACTTCTGTATAATGCCCTCGTTCACTACTAATACATGACAGATACCATAGTGAGCTATTATAAAATTGGATTGATTAAGCCCATATTTATTGGTCGAGCTATGAGTTTTAAAATATTGGACGAGACGTAGTCGAGTCCAATATTTTAGAACTCATAGCGAGACCAATAAATATTAGGCGTAAAGCATCCAGCTTACGGAACGTTCTTGCTTGTCCTGATTTCATCGAAGTGAAATTCCAGGATACCCACATTCTCAGGGACGTGTGAAATTTTGCTAGCGTGGTAACCACAAATCGACTCCTTTTTTCACGATTTCTCCGGAAATACATCGACTTGGAATGTCATATGGTCAGGATGGTAATGAGAAAAATATGATCGATTATATGATACCAAAATATCTTCAACAACGAGGTAGATCTGTAAGATGAGGCTGTCGATCTGGCCATGGACCGTTAATATGACCACACTAAGTTTTTTTTATAGTAATGCTGGTTTATTCTGTTATTCTCAGCAGCGTATTAATTTACGATACTAATACCAGTGTCACTACTGTATATATATTTTAATTATAGTGCCAATTCTTTGTAGCTTATTATATTATATGTGCATTTAGTGCTTTTGTTTTTAGTGCTTTTGTATGTGAGTCGATATTAACGATTAATATTAAAACGCAGTTTGGTTGCATCTAAACTTATTTGTGGGCTGACTCTTTCCAAAACTTATCATTGAAGCCGAACGAGAAGAAAATGATGTACGCCTTGCAGAGAAGAAATGATGATAGCAATCCACCAGAGTACCTCCACGGCTGCAGTGTAACTATTATATATGTATTTTTATTATCGTGCCAATTCTTTTTAGCTTATTATATTATGTATGTTTTAGTGCGTTTATATATAATTTATGTTAGTCGATATTGATAATTAGTAAACGCAGTCTAGCCCTTTCACGCACCGTGTCCTCATATGAGGACGGATAATAAATGCACAATAAAAAATGTATTAATATCCCTTCATCAATGTGCAATGTTGCATTACAATGGCAAGAGAGGGCAGTATACACTCTGAGCTTTTATAAATGCCTACAGGCTCTATTTACCCCCAGGCACATTTCTAGAATTGGGATTTCACAGCCATGTGCTATTCTTTATGATCCCTAGATTCTGCCAATTTGTTTACCCGTTTTATGACGTAGGAAAGTGACTACAATTTTTTTATTAGTATTTATAGATGTTATAGAACATAATGGAAACAACTATATTGTGACAAATATTTTAGAATACTTGAAAATAGTGAAAAAACATGTGTCCTCAAATGAGGACACTGCTCCATTGTGGTGTCTTACTATAGCGCCCTCCCGTCCTCATAAGAGGACACTGTGCATTTAAAGATGTAACATTTACCATGGTGGTATAGGAAAGTACATACATATAGAATGAAATAGGCCTGCTACAGAGTGAATGTAATTATGATTGTATTTCAACTTGAGTTGATGAACTCTAATTAGGCTAGGAATAACATCTAGTTGAATTTTAATTCTAATTTACAAGTTGTAATTCATGAAATCTAATTCACAAGTTGTAATTCGTGAACTTCAATTCATTTGTATGCATGTACATGGTTGCAGACATGTCACTTGTTTCTGGGTTTTTTTGCCTGAATTCCTTATTTTGTAAAGTCCAATAATATTTCTACATCATTTTTAGCCCAAGTTGTTTACATTTTTACATTTTACCCCAATTTCTCTATTATTTCAGAGAATGACTTAAGTCTTAAGTTTTTCTATGTAGATGTAGCATGTAAATATTTGTAAATATTGACACCCTTGTTGCGCAGTGTCCTCATATGAGGACATGTGCATAATTAATTAATGGAACACCGCCCAAAAAATTGACACTGGGTATGTTCTTGTAATCCCTTTAGATGTAAAATAACACAATATAAAAATTTTTGTGAATTTAAAACTTAATTCGTGCATGAAAGGGCTAGCTCCACCTAAAGTTATTTGTGGGCTGACTCTTTCCACAACTTGCGCGCCTTATCATTGAAGCCGAACGAGAAGAAAATATGTACGCCTTGCAGAGAAGAAAGGATAATAGCAATCCACCAGACTACCTCTACGTCTGCAGCACTTGCAATGAACATCAGGATCCAACAAAGACCAAGAACAGATGACACCTATAAGAGAATTTTAGAAAACAAATATAGACGCAGGCTGAAACGCCCTGTAAATAGTTAAATAATACTCTAGGTAACTAAGTTATACCATTTTAAAGCTTATGACCGGGGATGAATTTACGGCTCATTTATCGTGTCCGGTCACATTCATCGTGTACGGTCACATTTAGTATAAGTGTCTTTCACTTTTGTTGTACGTGTATAGCTTTTGTACGCAATGTATTCCAAGGTACGAGTGTTAATTATTCACAGTTTGTTTTTTGTTTTTGTTTTTGTTTTTGTTTTTTTGCTTGAAATTACTGTTGGTTTGCAAACACCTACCTTTGTAAATAAAACAGCCTCTCTCCAGGTCTCCCTCTTATCCACTTGATTCCGAAGCCTATTGGACTTTTGATTGGCTTTGCGAAGCTTAATCATGGTTAAGACAGCCAGTATGGTATTCAAGACAATTGACAAAGCAACTGGCAATCCAAACGCAAGCACGTTAGTAAACTCTGCTATTATCCAACAATCTTCCCCGCCATATACTTTGCCGTCGTTTGAAGATGCGACAAGGAAATGTAATAAAACAACTGAGCCTGAAACAAGTAATGGTAAACCCCATCCTAACACCTGTAGAAATCCAGATACTTTGTTGCTTTTCGGAATGAGTTGTAACTTTTTCCATCCAAATTGATAGAATAGAATGAAAGCTATTATGGATGTCCATGTAAACGTAGCGAGCCAGAAGTAATGTTTTATCACGCCAAATGTAACACAAGCACGGTCAGACAGGCTAGAAGTTTCAGGCAAGAGTGTAAACAGTTGCGCTAAAAATAACGCAAATGATAAACTCATAATTCCATGACCGTACATATTATTTCGAAGTTGTTTGAATTTAATATACGTCGTTAAAGTTCCTAACTCTCCGAACATGGACATTGTAGTCGTAATAAAGCTGACAATATCAAGAGGGGATATTGACAACTGTTCGACCACATCAAGGTGCAAATCTGAAAACGAGTTGTAGCAAACCTGGGCGTCTTGGTTAGGTAAAATGATAAAATCACTGCTTTGAAATTCTTTGCCCGAGTAAACTAAAAGTGTTTCATTGTCTTTCAAAAAATACTCTGAGGAACTCAATGTCACGAAAGCACAATCGAGATCAGTGGTATTAATCTTGTTGCCACATACAAAAAACATTCCCATGCCTTGAAAATCTTCAGACTCCTCCAAATTGAATAGTTCATAGTAAATGATATATATTGGTGTAATGTAGGTGTCTGTAGGGTTAAAAAGAAGTAAGCTCAAATCCGACTCATTATTGAAAAACATAAACTCAGATGAAGATCCTGTGTACCAGTCTCCCATGCAATTGTTCTGTAGTTTTTCATCAGGACGTTTATCACATGCAAAGAACACCTCCATTTTTACAACTCCACAAAATAACTCTTGACGCGTACTGTTCCCGTAAGTTACACTATAATTTGTATCACGTTCCAGTCGGGTCTTCAGAAACTGAAGTATCTCAAAACCGTTCTCTTGATGGCCCATTTCAAATGCTCGCCATTCCATGTTATCGTACGTTTCCAAATTATATTCTTGGATGATTAATTGTTTGTATCTAAGGAGGTTATCTTTTAAACATTGAACACCGTCCAATGCTTTGATTGGTGTCTTAAAGAAAAGCTGAACGTGCTGATTCGAGCATTTCCAGTTCTTGATGATCATAAAGTTTTCGTTGTTGTTCAGAACACATTCAGTTGATGGGAGCGACAGTGAATACCCAGGTCTGCATGATATCTTCTTGCATGATTGCGTAATCGGATCATGAGTTTCGTTTTCAAGGCATGTTTGTACTTTTGCTGGTTGTACTGACTTGTGCGTACGAAATTTCCACATGGTCTGGATTCCACTATACACTTCATAACATAACTTTTCAATGACTCCGCGTTCGCAAAAGTAACAATAAGGATTTTTAAATCCTTCGAAACAACTTGAACCATGACGGAAAACCTGAGATTCGCACTTTCGTAATATTGCTGGTTCGGTAGAGTTCGGGCAGCGGGGATTACGGTAACAAAGACGCAACTGAATACCGATTACAAATTCCTGGCTTTCTTCATTTTCAAAATTCAAAAATTTACCTCCGCTTTGTAAAAACCTTTGAAAGCAATCACGATAACCAAAAGGAAGCATAGTCCAAGGATATATTTCATTTGCTTTACGATAGTTACACACCGCGCAAAACATGTTTCGAAAGTTATACCCATACTTGTCAAACATGATCATACCATCGACTCGACTTATACAAAGTGCTTTCACATTGGGGTCTTTCCAAGAAGGCGGGCATTGGTTAACCAATAGTACACTGTGTACTACGAAATTATAACAGCCATAAAGCTTGGGATCTATCCAGGTTTCTGATTGGATATACTTTGAAGTGTTACATATGACGTCATAGTCAAAACAACAATCTCCAAAAGCAGCACAATCAGGGTCACATCTGCAAGAGTCTACACGGTTATGATAACATCGACCTTCACAACTATTGACAACGTCGATGGAAATGTGAATATCTAAAAGGTCGTCCAACAAAGCTAGATATAACAGACAAACAGTGAAAAAACATACTACTTAGAGAATAAACGATAGGAATTTTATTTTGCCTATCCTCTACCGTGTGATAGACGACAGGCAGGTCCAATATTTTGAGTAGTGGATGCCGGCGCAGCCGGTATCCACTACGATAAAAATATTGGACCTCCCTGTCGTCTATCATAGGTAGAGGATAGGCAAAATAAAAAGTCCTGTCGTTTATTCTTATTCTTAGTGAGTTAAATATTATATTAATAACTGTAAACAATTTTTTAAAGCAAAAACTAAGTTACCGTCATAAAAACTCCCCTCATTATAAAATGAACGAAACTTGTTTACAACTTCACGTATTCTGTTGCGCGTACTGCTACCGCGTTCGCGTATTCCGCACTAGTCTACGCATACAGCGCGATACATACGCGCACCTCTACAAGCGTGTTACGCATTATCAAGATGCATGATGACGTGGGGTCGTCTACGGCCTGATAGACGACACCCGAAATCATGCGATTGTCCAATCAGAAATATGTCTACGAACTAGACCACTCCCACTGACTAAGAATGTTGATAAAGGACAAACATAAAACATGAATGCACAGTTATAGTAAACATTAAGCTGGGTAATAGTAATAATTATATAAACATCTCAAAGAAAAGTTACTAACCCCCTTGAATATTGACCATTATTAAAAAACGGGTGATTGAATTACAAATCTGTAAAATACGTTGGAAGCAGGATTTATTTCTGCACATTTTGACACCTCATTTGCATCAATTGACTAAATAATTGACGTCACAGCGTACATTTAAATCAATGTACCCCAACAGTCTAAACGCAGGACAACAGATCTTTTGTTCTGCTTAGTCGCGCTAAAAGTCGATCGATACATGTTAAAATCAACACAATTCCGAGATACACCTTTATGCTATGAAATTTATTTTCTCGGTCAAATATAAAGCAATTTTTTTTTTCTTCAGTAATGTCAAATAAAAACATAGTGCTTGGATGAACAATTTTTTTAAATCCTGGTGTTAAAATTAAGCATCAAATTGTGTCTTTTAGTGTGATATTTTTGATTTTTATAGGCCTTTAGTTCGCCCGTGAGCTTTTTACAGAATTCATTTTTAGCGTCTCAAACTAATATAGTTTGCTAAAGAAAGATATTTCCCACCTCTGTAAAGCACATCGTGTGGGTCTATATATTATAGTTTTGTCAGAATTTCCGTTTTTATTTTACCCTTTTCCCTTCATGCTACGAAAATGTCAAACTTAGTACTTTACCTCGAGAGCAACCAGCAGAAATAATCGATATTTCAATTGTTGTCAACCCAGGTCCCTTTTCCATTGAAAACCAGGATTGCCTGACCAGCGATTTGGTAGCCCAAATCCCCAATTCTGGTAAATGAGGTGGATTTTGGAAATTTGCTCCCGTGATAGCCTGCAATTTCAATTTATAGGGGCTATGGATTCCATGATTATGAAAACCATTTTGTCTGTTTGTTTGTTTGTTTATTTATTTACCTAGGATGAGGTCCATGGGAAAATCCACTGTCCAAACCTAGAAAAATTCGCGTGTTATTAGAGGGGATTTTAATTTTCTGTCCCTCCTATCTCCAGGTGAATTTTGAATGACCTCCCCCCCCATCGCGGGTTGGCATTTTCATTACACCCTTCAGACTTGCGTTCGGGTTTGTGTAGGCCTATTTGTCATAATTTAGCGCTATAGGACCTACTTTCTAAATGTATAGCTATAGCCGTGCTATATAAATATTATAAGGTACCGGTATGTAATATTATGTAGGCCTATGGGGGTGGGGTGGGTACTCAACACATTTTAACCATGACTTACAATGCAAGGCTCATTGTTACCATAAATGATTTTTCCTTTAGGTCATTATAATAGGTTGTTATAAACTTCCGTGTTTAACCTTGTATTGTTTTGGCTGCTTCATTATGACTTTCGGTGGGTTTAAGCAATTTCAAACAAACACAAACAAAAGGCACCATACCGAAACACTAGGTAATTTCTTTGCTATATTGAAGTTCTGGCAAAACTGTATCCAGGCCGGGCACCCAGAGATATCGATCCACAATGCTAGTATTTCACGCGTGGATTTGAAATTTTCTCAGCTGGTAGTCAAAAATTATGGAATCAAAACGGAAATTCTGACAAAACTATGATATATCGCTCACGGTGATGTGCGTTAGAAAGTTGGGAAAAATCCTTCTTTAGCGAACTATATTACTTTGAAAAGCTAAAAGGTTGATCCAAAAAAGGCTCGCGGGCAGAGTTGAAGCCTATCAAAATCGAAAATCTTACACTAAATGACTGAATTTCACGACTAAGTTTAACACTAAGATTTGAAAAAAAAATACAGTATCAAGCATTACAGTTTTTCCTGACATTTACTGAAAAAATGAAAATTATTGTTTTTCATTTGGCGGAGAAAAAAAATTTTACACTGAAAAGGTGTAACTCAAAATTTTGTTCATTTGAATACCAAATTCGATCGTTTGTATTGCCTTATTAAATGACTGAGTGAGCCTTGCAGAACAATAACAATCGGTTGTCCTGCGTTTAGACTGCAAGATTTGAAAGTTGCAGTAAATTGTATTGATTTTGTATTCAGTGTAATGGAAGGAAATCTGTGTAATGATATCTGCGTGTTTTTGTATTGTAAAAATTTGAATGTAAGTGCAATTTTCAAATCTGGACCTCACTACATTAAATGTACCAGTGTTTTATTGTTTTCTGGGCTATCATATCAAATGAGGTGTCAAATGCGCAGAAATAAATTCTGCTTCCAACGCATTTTACAGATGTGTAATACAATAGCCCCTTTTTGAATAATGGCCATTATTAAAGGGGGTTAGTTACTTTTTTTGAGATGTTTATGTTCCAGCGAAAAGTGTCAAGCAAAATGTGTGCACTATTTTGCAGCTAATATTTTCTGACATGCTTACTTGTTCGACAAAAGTGACGAGTCTCAGATAACTCATACATAGAACAATTTCCTTCTACGATCAATAAATAATCCAATCCGTCGTCATATTTAATTATTCCTACATGGCTAGAATTTAGCTTTGATATTTTGTCTTCGGAATCGTAAGTATTCCTGTCACAATCTAAACTCATTGCGGTACGTGATGAGAGTATCCCACAAACAGGGTACCATCTGTTATGATCACGTACTTGAAGTCGGTAATAGTATATCGAATTATTATGTACGGGTATCAAACGCAAATCATCTATGATGTCTAAAAGATATATGCGACTTTGATCATATTGAGTAGTGGCACCTGTGAATTAAAACATCAGAGTAAGTCAGTAGTGCTATGCTATATACTATTAGGTAAAGGATTTAGTTGTGCAAAGGAAGGGTTCCCAGGACCAATGATTTATTCTTCCATATTTTCGTATCCAAAAAGCATAATTATTTATCTAAGATGCAAATACTTGAAAAAAGTTGTGGTAAATATTTGACTATTGAAAGGACTTCATGACGTAAGAAGTTTTGAAATCAATCGAGCCTCTACATTTTGAATATGTAACAAACTTACATTTTACGCCGGCATGGTAGCGTTGACATTCACAGCTTTGAGTTACAGAATCCCTACAATTGATCAGATCATTACCGCAATATTCAAACGGTGCAAGGTACACTTCAGGTTTTGAATCTCTTTCTTCTTCAATTGGAATGGAAAGAGCTGCTAGTGCGCCACTGTAACCTGCTTGTTGACAAACTCCTTCTGCGAGTCCAATGCTCCAAAAGTGAACACAGATCCTACCCCAAGACAATCCATTTGAGACTTCTACAATTGCTTTGTCAATTGGGTTTCCAATTAATCTAGTAGATATCGTATTGTCTGAAAAACGTAAACGGTATATAATAGGCCACTATTGTCAATATTATATATGTATAAACAAATCACAAAAATGATATATTAGAGAGTTGCCAAATTACGGTTCAATATCTGGAAGATTATCTATCAAAACCACTCTGCCATGAAAGATTTTTACTGATGGATGTATTACAAAATCACAAGTTATGCATTATCTAGTTAAAAGACCAGGTATTGGAAATTATGTTAAAATAATCTAAACGTCAAGTCTTAAATATACTTTTGTGTGTGATCATGGCGTTAACATAATCAGCTTGCTAAATGACATTGTGTGGTGACTTTTAGATTTAGAAAGTTTACTTCGAAGGCCGTTAAATATCAAAAATTTTAAAAATATCAAATTTTAATAATTTGTCATAAAATGTTCTATTATATCGCGAATTTCAAAAAATCAAAATTATTTGATATCAGAAGGACATTCCTCGTATTCAGAATTCAATTCGATATGTCTGATGTGCTCTCATGTCCCACAAAAAGTACTGCCGAAACGTTCACACCAGAGCCCTTAATACTTCAGAAAAGATTGCGTGCAATTTCGACAGCTGCAACGCCAGCGGTGTTCCTTACTTTGCTGAATCCAATGTATTCGCAGCACTCCGATTTCGCTCAAAGTGGTCTCAAATTGTTCCGCTTGGAAAAAAATAACGAAAGAATTCTTTGCCCTGGGTAACAAATTTAAAGCCCGTTGAATCATTTTAATCTTGATCTATTTTGTGATGTTACCCAGATAACAAACTACCTGAGATACGAGCTATTCTTTGTTGAAAAATGGAACAATTTGAGACCATTTTGAGCGAAATCGGAGCATTTTTGATTTTTTTTACCCCTGTACATAATGACATTTAATGACACATAAATTTGACATTTGACCTTTATGCCTATAATCAAGAACTATACATCGGAGATAGGTCAAACTATACTTTTTTCTGAATCCTAATAATAAGATCAATACAAATATATGATTTTTATCCACATTCCCCAATTTTGAAATTTGAGGCATGCATTAGCGGCCATTTTGGAAATATGCAAATTAACATTTTTCCCCTGTGCTCTTTTTTGCCCTTTTTGGATATGTTGAATCACTAGCAAGCAAAAACAATGGTGTTCCATTTTTGTCTAGCTCATGCGTAAATTAACTCGTCTAATAGATGGTCAATACAAATATTTTCCACTGAAATCGGAGGTCCCTGGTTCAACCATATCCAAATTATACACAATAATTGATATTGTATTTCTTCTCCTTACTTAACCCGTGAAGAGAGTTCAGCTCACTTCTATTGCATCTGGAACTATAGTGGGAATTCTAATTGAATGAACGCAGCTTTCAATAGCGTGACGAATTTTTGCGTAAACTGCGCGATGTATGCCAGCGTGTGCGACTGTGCGTGAGTAACGCGGAAGTGAATCCAACCATCGTGATTGGATAGCATTGTATCCAAGGTCGTGCGTTCGCGTTGTAGTTTGAAATACGCAATATACGATCGCGGTTGGATCAAGTGCAGCTGTAAAAAGCTGTGTTCATTTAATTGGAATTCTTACTATAGTCAAGATGTCCAAATTTTACTCATGTACCTGATCTGAAACTTGTAAATCCCATAATACTGAACAGAAGCTTAAACAATACATTTCATTTTATATCTTACTAAGTGTGCATAGCAGCCCAATGTCTTCAGTATGATCATCACTAGGTGACGTTACAAACGTTGCACCTCTTAATTGGTAAAGAGGTCCATTCCCAGCGCCAAATTTGTTCCACAGATAGTATGTTAGATGTGATGCAAATCCAAGATGTTGACAGATTTCGTCCAGCACAATTAAAAATTCTTGATTGAAGTATCTAGTTTCAGTAACAGTTACAGATCTCCACTGTTCGTCTTCTTTAAATTTGAATTCCAATCGTCCTTCATAGTCATGTAAACCATTTACTAAACGATATGCGCCAACATCTTTCGTAAGCACTATTTGCAAATTAAAAAAGAAAAATATCATTTAGTAGATGGCACAACAATGATTTTACAAACATCTATCTATGCCCGTAATATCCTGACCCCTTTTTGATCATGCCGGAGTCAACCAGGCAGTGGCAGGAACATCAAGGTTGGCCAAATTTGTCCATATTTGGTGTAGTAGGGGTGTTTGATGAAACATTCTCACTGAAACCTTTTTCAGGATTCTGACCCCCCCCCTTGTTAAGGGTTTATATCCCTTATTTGTTTTGGTACAATCTACACCCTTAATAGGTCTGTCACACTACACCGAATAGGTCTTCCGTACAAGAAACGGATGGTATTTTAGTAAATCCGTTGTTGTTCGTCAATGATCGTTTTATGTTCTTTTTATGTCCTGCTATCATCCGCCAAATGCGTTTCGTGTTAGGTGATGTTCGTTAAGTCCGTCGGCAAGTTTGTGCATGCACAAAACTTGAAACGGAGTGTACCGAATACACATGTTCGGTATTTATCCGATGTGTGTTCGTATGGTGCTGCATATTGCCGGAGTTTGGTCGCTCTCCTTTCGTTCATGTTCGTTCTTTGTTCGTTGCACTCGGCCCGTGTTCGTTGCAAATACGTTCCTGTGAGGCCTTCACCACCGGATAGCATATTTTTGCATTCGGTGATGTACGTTGACCCAGACCGTCTTAGTGTCACACTACACCGGATCGGTCTTCCGTATAAGAAACGGATGATATTTTAGCAAATCCGTTAGTGTTCGTCAATGTTCGTTTTATGTTCTTCATATGTCCTGTTATTATCCGCCAAATGCGTTTCGTGTTAGGTGATGTTTGTTTAGTCCGTCGACAATACGTTTCAAGTTTTGTGCATGCACAAAACTTGAAACGGAGTGTGCCGAATACACATGTTCGGAAGTTGTCCGATGTGTGTTCGTACTGTACTGTATATATACCCTGGGTTTGTTCGTTATTCTTTCGTTTATATACCGCGGGTGTTTGCAAGGTTTCGCAGGCGCTTGTGCCGGATGTAGGCCTATGGCGAACATGTGCATCGATCATGGGGGGGCTTTCTGAAGGGTGTGTGACGCAATATCATATTTCCCCCAGTACTTTAGTGACTGACAAGTAGAAAAAAGGGGGAAAGGAGAGAAAAAAAGAAAAGAAAGTGAGAAAAATTGAAGAGAGAAAAAGTTAAATTGCACGTAATTTAGTAGTAGGCCTATGCATGTAAGTAGGCCTAATATTGAGGGAGAGCACTTTCTGAAGGGTAGAGGACGCAATATCAAATTCCTACCAGTTTTAGTGATTGACAAGAAAGAAAAAAAGAAGAGAAAACATGGAAAATGTTAAATTGTATACGTTATTGAGTAGGCCCAGGATAGTAGTACTAGTAAGCCTAAGTATAGGCCTGTGATTATTATAGACAGTGCTTAAATTTGGTTCCTTGGCCCAAAAGCCTGTGAAAATTACTGCCGGCCAGTCCATATGCAGGGCCCGTGATATTTTGTCACCAAAGTCAGTATTTAAGACGGACTTATAGGTCTATTCCTGACTTTAACATATCAATCCATGCATGCTTTACCTGAAATTACGAGTCTGAAGTCTTATATCTAAGTGTCAGTGGATCAGTGTAACATTTTAAATTTTGCAAATTCAAATCGCGCCTTCTTTGTTTTTTGTTTAAGGCAATAATAGTGTAAAAATTTTCCAAATTTTCCATTTTTAAAACTAAATTTATACACAATAGGCCTAGGCCTAATAATGTAAATAGGCCCTACAGTCCCCGTGCAAATGGCTTCAATTGGACCTTCATTTTCAAAAATGGACAAGTCTTCCTTTTTGCTTCTGCTATGGACATCCACGTGTTATTTTTAAAACAATTGTTTATATTATACAATAATGGTGAAAACTTTTTAATGGCTTCAATTAGGCTTTCGTTTCACCAATTTGCGGCTGTTTCAAACTAAAATAGTACCCAATAATAGTGCTAAAATTGATCCAAAAAATGACAAATGGCTTCAATTGGGCCTTCATTGTCCAAAGGTTCTCACCTCTATTGCCCCCGGACGCTGGTTGCCCTGATATATCAGATTTGTAGCCCTTTTGTGCTTATTAGTAGGTAGGCCCCCTATGTCACAGTGGCTGCACAATAATTCTGCTACACTGTGCATGCAAGCAGAACAGTGAATTGAAAAGGGCGCGCTTCAAATTTGGCCAATTTTAGAAAACATCCATGTCGATAAATGAATTTCTTCATGTGCTTCATTTATCCAAATTGTTTGAATTTTTAATATATGGTGTGTGAAGCCTTCCCGAGGCTACCATCGGGTCCCCCGAAATTAAAAATCGTTTTGTTTAAGAACTGCAGCCTGTTTTTATGGATTTTTGAAGATCGCTCATAAATCAGTAAATATAGGCCTATTGAAGTATAATACTACCACCATTTAGCTGAAATACTAACCTTTCTTAGCATGTAAATTAATTCCGTCGACAACAAATGAAACACTTCCCTAAAACTTGTTGAAGCAAAACATTAATCAATGATATTTTTAGGGAGTAATTTTCCAAACCACAATAGCTCTAAGCCATTGTGTGTGTCCAAGGCCATACTACTTTTGTACACGCGGTACAGTAAAATAGCTGTTCCATTTACCGATCGTCCTCCCATGTTAATCGTGATGACAAAATGTTAATTTAAGGTCTCATTGCAACTGAATTTTTATTTTTACTTTTCGGACTTGGCTTTGAGTAATGGTAACACATACCATGTTTACAGTAAAAATGAAAATTATATTCCAGACACCGTCAAAATGTCAAACTTTTTGTATTGTTTTTAAATAATTAACCGCAGTTCATTTATTCAACCTCATAAAGGATCATTCTTAAAAAATTTATGATGAATGAACAGACGTTCATTAAATATTGAAAAAAAAACCCAAAATTACTCATGCCTAATTTGCATAATAATATCATAAATACATAATTAACTGTAATTACCTAATTTGCATAATTAATTACTTTTTGTGTATTTTTTGTTATCAATTGAAAGAACTTTGTATACATATGTGTGCAAAAAAACCGCACCTTTATATCATGTACGGTTTTCTATTGGCATCAATTTTGCATATTAATTAGCTGAACTTAGTCATTTTTTGAGAGTTAATTTGTCTGCAGATTGGCCGAAATTGCTAAAATAGTATATTTGGTTAATTTATTATAATTATTCAATGATAGATTTTTTAAATTTTGTTTTCTATAACGAAGTCAGGAAAGATAGGCATTTAACATGTGATATTTAAATTAACGCTGCTTTTTCAAGCAAGCGTCCAAATAAACCTTCAAAATCTCGAAATGTGCCGATTTTGTCATTACAGCCATTTGTGGCAGGATTTCATTCCATCTACGAGCATCTTTAAATTGACACTACATCACAATGCATTGACCGATTTCAATTCTGTTTTTTGATTTTTGATGCTTTAATAAAGCTCAATAATGTAGAAACATTAAATAACGTGTTTCTGCTGCGATTATTTTTGAGGTGATATACCTATTATTAGCCAATATTTGACCATTTTCGTCCAAATTTACCCCTTTACAAGTTGTCTTTCCCCACTTTGTTCACCCTCTGAAAAAGTGCTTGCTACGTCACTGCCTCTAAGGGGTCAAAACCCTCTCAAACACCCTCTCCTCCCCCACTTTTCTGATAGGGTGGACGTCCCTGTTGGTGCCACATGCGACGGATTCGCCGGTCATTTGTCGGACGTTGAACGATTGAATATAAAACGCCTGCAGGATTATTAGCGGCCACAACGCATAGAGAGACGAACGGGAATCGGACCCCAAATCCGGACATTTGTCGGACGTTGACCCCAAATCCGGTCATTTGTCGGACGTTGAACGATCGAAAATAAGACGCCTGCAGGATTATTAGCGCCCACAACGCATATAGAAACGAACGGGAATCGGACCCCCAAATCCGGTCATTTGTCGGACGTTGAACGATCGGATATAAGACGCCTGCAGGATTATTAGCGGCTACAACGCAGAGAGCGACGAACGGGAATCGGACCCAAAATCCCACCGAATCTTCTGCCGGACTGGTGGTTTTTCCACCGAATAAAATATTTTTGTATTCGGTGATGTACGTTGATCCAGTCCGTCGTAGTGTGACAGACCTATAAAATGGATGATTTTTTCCTGAATTTCAGCCAATTTTGTATTGCCATTTTGTAATAAGTGGTTGAAGTTATTTAAATAAATTTAGCATTTGTTGGAGGCATGTACCCCAGACATTACCAGGAACAATTGACATTCATCTAACCCCTACCATTTGGCTCTGGGGGTATCTGAATATACCCCCTGAAGATGTCTTTAAAAACTTAATTTTTATTAGATAAATTCAAATGCAAATAAAAAAAATATATATGTGTCTATGGGAAACAAATTTGATTATCTTCGGGCGGTGTTGCTTTTTTTTAGAAAATACAGTATTTCTATATGGTATTTTAGCAATATCGCAAACCTGACGGTCATATTAGTTAAATACAAGGTTTTTTGAATGAATACTTTATTTATCAAATGGAGTAGTAAAGTTTAAACCCTGATAACAAAAGCAAAATGTTACTCAAATTGAAGTGTTTCTAAATATTATTCCCCCTAAAATGAGAAAAATCGTAAATACTTGGTTAAACAAAACAGTTATGAACAGATTCAAACAACAGTACAATTAATAGTAAGAAATAAAATCAATATAAATATGAATGTGGGTTATTATAGGCCAAGCAATCTATTTATTAGTGCGTTCATGATATTATATTAAATGACACTTTGCATTTAACAGTCCTTTTTGACGTCTAATTCACTAATGAAAACAAATGTCAGAATGTGTCAAAATATTCAAATGTAGGCCGTGTACTTAGATGAGGACAAGCAAGTATCGAAATTATTTTCTAGATGACACATAGCTAGTTGTTTGGAAATGAGTGCAAAGTTTACTTTGCTTTGAGGAATCACTACACTACAAGAAGATCCGAATATTTTTCACTGCTTTAGAAAATGCTTATCCAAGGATCCAAGCGTTCAACAATTATAGGTTAATGAACGCGTATTACTTATTGAGAGAGAAATTAGACAAAATAATGCACGCGTGCTGATGTTGATGCGTCTAATGCACGAGCCCCGAAGGGGGAGTGCATTAGACACATCAACAT
The DNA here is from genome assembly GCF_039555335.1 of Amphiura filiformis. NCBI lineage: Eukaryota > Metazoa > Echinodermata > Ophiuroidea > Amphilepidida > Amphiuridae > Amphiura > Amphiura filiformis. Next base: position 56,569,975 of record NC_092634.1, on the reverse strand, counting down.
CAGCACAAGTGCATTATTTTGTCTAATTTCTCGAGCAATAAGTCAAGTTTATTAATCTATTTCATACACGAGAAAAAAAAAACACGTGATTTTTACTTTTTTTATATAACAAATTATCACTAAAAATGTTGGAAAACAGAACCAAATCTAAATGCATCAACCCGCCCGAAAAATGAATCAATCCTACGCGAAACACTGCGAGTAGTACGCGGAGTGAACAATATCAGTTCGGGGGCACTGCTAAATCAAAGACGTCTCTGATATCAAAGACTCTTCAGTGCCGAGACACCTGACAGTATCATAATTCAGAGACGTCTCATAAATCACATACTCCCTAGTCTCAAAACCCAGCCGCAAACGATATTAGTAAATGTTGGTGAACGTGAACCGGCGCAGCGGGAATAATTTTGCGAGTAGGCCTAATCAGGGTTGTAGCTAGCCCAAGTTGAGTGCCTGCTAATTTTACTATCCAATTCATGAATTAAAGCGCAGACTCGGGGTACACTCTTTATAGTAAACATAAAAATCGGGGAATGCCAAAAAAAAAAAAATTGTTGTTCTTTTTTTCATAACTTGAGCTTAAATGTTGCAGAATAACTTTTCTTCCTCGACGACATTTGGCAAACTTTCAATTCTCCGTACACATCAAAACTCAACATGTGGTGATGAATGCACCAAACTTCTACATAGAGTATTATACTTGAACTTCAACATTATATGGGAGTAGTAAATTAATTGTTCAGGCCCCGACTCATGGAAACAATTTAAACCAATACCAAGAAGAAACTAGAAGCATTTTTATTCACTATTTCATTAAAACATTTTTATTTCCTAAAATTATTATCATCGTTATTATTTACAGGGCGTTTCTAGATTCCGAGACCGCCGGGGGCTGAACTGAACAAAATTTCAAAATGTTGAACATCGGCGCGGCAGCGCCGCTAGGGTTGTCTGAGGGGCGATGTGCCCCCTCACCCCTCCGAATTAGACAATTTGTTTCAATGTGAAGGCCCAATGGAGACATTTGGTGCAACATGTTTATTGGTTATTTTCGGAACATATAGTACTTTTTACAGATTTCCAACTGACCCGCAAATTTTAGTTTTAAATGAATACGTGTGCTCAATAACTCCTATACAATTCAGCCTAAGTGTAGCCTTTTTGTTTTAACGCAAGGGGTGCTTGAGGGGGATATGCTATAATAGGCTTATAGGCATATATTTATGAATGATAGGCCTGTAATTCATACAAATTTCCTGCGGACCTGACTTCTGGGCCGCAAATGTTATGGGTATGAACCTACTCAATTAGGCCTATATCATATGAATACTTGCAAGTTAGCCTTTTCTTTTTGACGGAGGAGAAGGGTACCTGAGGGGGATGTGCTCCCTCAGAAGTTGGGGAAATTTCAAAAAATTAATGAAAGGCACAATAAAGTCATTTTGTGTAAAAGTTTACACTTATTTATTGGTATTATTTTCGGCATAATAGATTTCAACGGACCCGAGTTGTGAGGGGGGATATTATCCTCAAACTAAAAACATTTTACATTAGGCCCCTATAGGCTATTATTAACTTATTTTTCCGACCATCATGATTAAGCATAGCCTATAGGCCATATCATCATGTCATGATAATGCATAATATGTATTTTAGAACGGATTTCCAGTGGATGCGATTTCCGTGTCACAAATTTCAAGCATGAACATATTTATGATGCGCAATGAATCAGAACGTACTCTTCTTCTTTACTTCCTTGTTTTCTTTCCACTTTTCTGCCTTTCTTTTGCCTAAAAATGCCCGGACATTGAAATGAGGCTAGGTGGCTGTGGCAAAACAAAATTTTCATCCCAGTTTTGCTAATATTTTGTGCCGATTTTTGTAACATTTTCGTCCCGGTAATTATATTTGTTTTCAGTTTTCGGGATATTTCTTTCAATTTTTCGGAAAAAAGTAGGCCTTTTCCTTTTCCCTCCCTTTTCCACCCCTTCGATTTTTTAGGGGGCACTGTCTATAAACCTTACTGCCCCACTGGCTTTGCCCAGGCCCGTACGAAGGGGGGGGCGTGCGGTGTGGCAAAAGAAAACAAATAGGTTTTTTATGCTTTTTTAGTCAAATAAGTCCAAAGTTTTGGGCAGCAGGTCCACTTTTACAAAATCGCACCACCCCCTGGAAAAAGGTCCACCTTTTAAAATCAGCACCCCTAAAAGAAATACTGCGTACGGGCCTGGCTATGTCACTTCTCTGTCACTCCCATCCCCTTCCCTCCCTCTCTTCCCTCTCCCTTTTTTCTGCCTCCCTCTTTTTTTAAGACCCCGGGGCTGCAGGCCCCAAAGCCCCACCCCCTGGGCACGCGCCTGGTTTACCGTAATTTGTTGATCTATTTTGAGCCACCTGATCATAACATAACCCCACCCCTATTAATAAAATACAAGTGTCCATATTTATCCGAATTCATCCCCATGCACGTGTGCAAGAAGAGTCAGGCCACGAGGTTAGGCCTGAACGATTCCATAGGGGCCTACCATTTTTCCCCAAGTCGTTTTTGAACATATTTTTGAAAAGGTGCCGCCAGCGTGCCGCCACAATGCGTGCCAAATATCGCTCCCCTCCCCCCTCGTTGACTGGCAAAAAATTCCTTGTCCCCACATTGTTTTCCTTGCCAAAATAGTCACCTTTTCCCCGTGAATTGGGATTTTTTACTTCAAAACGTTGGATTTGGGCCGTAAATGGCTCGATTTGGCAATCTAAGTATTTTCTGAGACCATTTGTCAGAATTTGCACAGATAGATATGATGTTTGCACAGATAGATATTTGCTAAACATAGGAAAGCATATTCTGATACATTCACCTTCGTGCCGAATTGCTGCATCTAGCGCCAAACTGTCAAAAAAGCACGACGTATGTGATATCACAGACCCCCGTATGTGAAATCACTGACCCGTCTTTGATATCAGAGACGTCTTTGAATTAGCAGTGCCCCCGAACTGATATACACAATCAATGCATGTTTCGTACTTTTCTAACAGCTTTTCTGATTGGCTGCTTTGATATAAGAGTGTATGAATACAAGTTTATTAATCTATTTCATACACGAGAAGAAAAAACACGTGATTTTTACTTTTTTATATAACAAATTATCACTAAAAATGTTGGAAAACAGAACCAAATATAAATGCATCAACCCGCCCGAAAAATGAATCAATCCTACGCGACGCGAACGCGCGAGAAACACTACGCGTAGTACGCGGAGCGCACAATATACACAATCAATGCTTGTTTCGTACTTTTCTAACAGCTTTTCTGATTGGCTGCTTTGATATAGGAGTGTATGAATTATTGTCAGAACATAGACCATATGCTTATTTGCTCTTGTTTTGAATGGTTTCAATCTACAACATTACTGTAATACAAACAATCGTTACCACGATTGGCATTGTGGCGTAACTACAAATTTTTATTTTCACTGTTTTATACACAGTGAATGGCTGTGATGGGGAAAATTGGGCTATTCCATTTAAAATCCACACTACCCCTGTGGAAGATTTAGCTAAAGTCTTCGACAGAGGGAGTATGAATTTTGAATGCAACAGACAATTTAGTAACTTCCATTTGAAATACTCACTCCAGTTGTGGAGATATAGGTAAAGCCATAACACAGGGGGAGTATGGGTTTCAAAATGATTAACCCTGACCAATTACATTTGAAAAACATACTCCCTCTATGGAATGGCCCATTAGGAGCAGATCAAAGGCCGGCTAGAATTTTGAAAACATGGTACATCTTGAAGGAGTCCCGGAGATTCTTAAGAGAGGAGAGTTGGGGGAAGTGTACAGGTGCGACAAAGGTGTTGGGGAGCTGGAAATGCCGATGGATCAGGCCAATCATTCGACGAGCCTTCTTACAAATCACACCAATGCAAATCTTAAAGGATAATTCGCTATCAGTATAAATTCCTAGAAAGATGTAACAGAAGGTCCCAGTAGGATTGTTTGGTAATTGCTAGAAGACCAATCAGAGATTTTGTTAATGTCATCTTAAAAATCAAATATCCTGATGGTTGTTAATTGCTTTGTACACTACAGAGTAGTATCATCAGCATATAAGATAATTTGCTACCTGCAGACAACATCTTTGTGGGCTTCAAAAGCATATACATCAAAAGTCCCCAAAATATCCAAGTAGTAGAACAGTGCTTAACTTGCATATATAAAAATCAAATCTTTAAATAAATGTGTTCCTCTTATTTAAAGAATAAAAAATTACAGGCAAAAAGGTTAAAGATCAAATTATTATTATTATCACCTGATGACCCCATTTTGTGTCATACCTCTCTACGAAAGAACCCCTTGTTTTAAACTGGTGTCCTCACACCCCTTCACGTCCAAATTCGAATGCCCACCCGGGTGTTAAGGGTGGCACCCCGGGAGTGTCAAAGCTAACTAGTTTTTCCCATTCTCAAGTAATCAACAGTTAGAAGTAAATTACGTACCAAGATCACACGATATATGGAGTACACGCTTCTTCGGGCATTTCACGTTTCCCCAATTGTTCATTATGTGTTCATACAGCGAAGATTTGTAGTCGCGAGCACCTGGTTGTAGCGGGCGATCCCATACAACATGCTCCGAACTAGGACTTTCCCAGGCAAGTGGTGCGGGTATGCCATAAAATGTTTCAGGCACATCAAACCCCAGATAATCTCCACATATCGCTACTTGAATTGTGACGAGATGGAGAGGTCCATGTAAACAGACTGAACCCCATTTTCATGATTTCGTCGTACTTCAAGTCTCCCGCGTTGTGTAATGTTGGGGTTACGATCGTTAACAAGTCGCCAGTGAAAAGTGTCTTGTTCTGTAGTCAGGTAATTAGCATAAGTTACAAATGCATTATTTATTTCATATAGGCTGGTAAACAAAGTCAACATTACAACAAGGATAATTCTAGATTCAATATTAACTATTTTGTCTCTCTTTTACGAGCTCCTAATTTTTAAGCACTTGTAATGAGGACTTTAAGACCTCCAGTTACTCATAAATACCATCCAAAACCTAAAGCCCTGTGATATTATTGCTGTCAAAGCTCTCCTTTGTGTGTGCATGTTCCTGGAACTTGCACGCATCGAGAACCAGTTTTAAGGTGTTTTATTATAAACAAACAAATACAAAATTCATTTGCATAATTAAGCTAAAATAAAATAAATTGTAAAATTATATTCCGTACCCGAAAGACAAGTCAGAAATACGTTGTTAGTGGATGTGCATGTTGGCACAGACCAATTGCTAACCCCCAAATCAAACACTGATGACACATTTTCGCCTTCCCGTCGTTTATAATAATCTAAAGATAAATGGACGGGTGAGGTGTTTCCGTAGATTCGAAGTCGTTACTTGAACCAAGCAAGCCTTTGTACCCGAGTAATTTACAGACGTCGTCCAAATCATTTTGAAACCCTTCTTCATTATAAATCCTGCAGTATGTAGAGCAACATAACGTTCCCCATTCACCGCCATACTGGCGTATCTCTAATCTACTGTAGTTGTAGGGGTGATTTGAAACTGTCAGTCGCAACTCGTTGTATGCTGCAAATATTACGTGTAAATCAGTTAAAACCACGTGTAAACGATAACTGATCATACGAAAACACATAAGCACCGGGCATAAGCACTTCTGCATACAATTTAAATGCAGTATTAAAGAAAAGAAGAGGAGGAGGAGGAGGAGGAGGAGGAGGAGGAGGAGGAGGAGGAGGAGGAGGAGAAGAAGAAGAAGAAGAAGAAGAAGAAGAAGAAGAAGAAGAAGAAGAAGAAGAAGAAGAAGAAGAAGAAGAAGAAGGAGAAGAAGAAGGGAGAAGGGAGGAGAAGAAGAAGAAGAAAGAGAAGAAGAAGAAGACGAAGGAGGAGGAGGAGGAGAAGAAGAAGAAGAAGAAACTGAAGAAGAAGAAGAAGAAGAAGAAGAAGAAGAAGAAGAAGAAAGAGAAGAAGGAGAAGATGAGGAGGAGCAGGAGGAGGAAGAAGAAGAAGATGAGGAGGAGGAGGAGGCGGAAGACGACGACGAATAAGAAGAAGAAGAAGAAGAAGAAGGAGGAGGAGGAGGAGGAGAAGGAGGAGGAGAAGAAGAAGAGGAGGAAGAAGAAGAAGAATATTACATAAAAACCAACATTGGGGAGAGGTAATGACATCAATAAATACAGCCGTAGTGTTAAGAATACAAGTAAGAGTAACTGTGGAATAAATTTAACAAAATGTGTAATATTTCTTTATAATATATATCACTTACCATTTGTAACATTTTTTGTACAAACTGTTCCTAGATTTGAACAGAAAAGTATCAAATTTACAGCAAGTTTCCAGGCATGAATTGCCATTTTAGGCAGTGCTTACCATCATCCTATGTACGTGGAACTACTGTGAATGATAAAGTCTTACATAAAATAAAAGTATAGCAATAAAATCAATTATATTATGTTCAAAGGGTGTGCGGTTTCAAAGTATCAGACGTCAATCAATGTCATATCGGAGCGCTACTGCTACTACAAAGGCTTTCTAAGGTCAAGTTGTTTGATGCCATAGTAACAATCCCACTACTACAAAAGACTTCTAAGGTCAAGTTTGATGTTTAATTGAAAAAAGTTACACGCATGCATTCGTTTTAGAGAACGGTGAAATAACAGGTTCAAACAATTGATAGAAAATGGGTTCTAAAATATTTTCACATACTTTTAGGCGTTTCTTCACAATTAATAATTTGCAATAATATACTTAATATACATTTGTGTATATTCTCAGTCATCCAGGTATATAAAATATCAAGGTTAATCATTTTAAAATCTAGTCAACTGGACTTACTATTTTTGACTGGCGACGTTTCACATCCTATCCTGGATGCTTCCTCAAGCCGTCTGATTTCTCGGCGGCGTGACGGGGTCAGAGAACTGAGATGTCGAGGGATATTTTGGATAGCAGAACTTTGGGCCCCTGCCATGTTGTGGCGCAGACCTCCTCCTCTGTTCAAAGATGGCTCCTCCCGCTTCACATAAGCAGCCTCTTTTATACCTCTTTAAAACCACCGCCGCGATTCTCTGTCCGATATGACAACTTCTTTGTTGCAACTTAGTCATCTTATTAAAATGATTATATGAATCATTCTTCTGGCCTTAAAGCAATAATGTGTGATTTGCATAAAGAATAGATTCTTATTTAAATGTTCGTTTTCACTGATCACATTATCCCCTTTTAATTTCGAGCCAAACAAATGAGGTATAACGAAGAAAATTGCGATTCATTCCAACGCCTAAAACGCGTGTACTACGCTCGCCGATCGTATTACATGTAACCATGGTAATTGCACAGAGCATCGCGCTCGACGTGTGTACATACAAGCTGACATCCACGGTACATGTTAGCAATTTTACTGTTATTAAAGCACTTCAGGCTTAATCTTTTACATGGTGTTTTAGTATGCCACTGGGCATTATAATTATGCAAAAAGTAGAAATCCGAGTAAAATTGAGGGCGTCGCTGTGAAGCAAATCACACATTATGGCTTTAACTGGCATTATATAAATCATTTTAGTGCAGTGATATCGCCATCAGTTTTTCAGTTTATTTAAGGCTAGTCTTGAGGTAGAGCTGAGGCCGCTAACTTTTATAGTAAAGCCCTAAAAGAAGGGCGCACACCACTAAATAATCTTCCCATTGAAACACGTGTAAAAACACCGGTTTTCTTTGCTCATTTTGAGGCCTTTTGGGCTCGTTTTAAATTATTTTATGATGACCAGTCGATTGCAAATCGATGAAAGTTTAACATATGTTTCAATGTATGGGGGTTCTTCCATCTCGTTTTCCCGCTAGGAGGCCGCGAACAGCGCCCTCACTGTTTTTGACATGCTCTCAAGACTGCAAACCCGATTCTGCCATTTTTTAATTCGCGGACCTATTTTCTCAATAATTATAAAAATGCGACTTTTTTGGCGACTCAAATTTATGTATAGGCTTCACACTTTTATTTAAGATATAATTCGCCACTCTTTCTGATTAATTAGTCTAAAGATCAGCCCAAAATACCTCAAAAACTTTCCGTATTTTACCGGAACTTAGTAGGGTTACACAAATGGCGCATTGATTTAGTGGTGTGCCCCCAGAAGAGCCCCGGCGGTCCATTACAGACAGCCCGTCACCCATTGCATACCTATACAGAGAGCCCGTCATATATTTTATATTTACCCCTCAATTTAAATCATTTTTCAGTCGGGATTGTAAGGCCATTGGTACAGTTCCAAATTATGCCCACCACCACTGATGTTGAAAAGCTGCCCACGTCATGTCACTTGCAGCGCCTGCTACCAAGTATTATAATTATATACTGAAAAGGTACAAAAATGCTGATATATTAATATTTGAAAATAAACGAGTATTTCACAAATAATATCAGACACCTTTAGGAAGCAAACGTGACTGCACGACTATTTCACTGTTGGGCTCACTTTCTTTCATAATTAAGTTTTACTTTTAACTTAATTGATATGATGCTTCGATATGACATTGATTGACTTTTGATACTTACGAATGATATTTATAGCCTTACAGAGGACTTTGAAAATATTTAATATTGGTTTTATCTATAGTGTTTATTTCAATGCGAAGTATCCAAAAGTTGTTCCTAGTCAATATGGAAATATCAATACCTCAAATGTAAGTAACACGCAAACTAGGAGAATTGGCTAGTTTATCACTGAGTTACACCACAAATTTAATAGATATTGGATAGTGCCTGGAAACATTTGCATGACTTTTTTATGTAAAATGTGAATAAGTGTATTATTACGAGTCGTTACAAGACTCGAGGCCAAAAACACCTTTTACCCAAATCCACTTCAACAAAACACATTGTTTGATTAAGTTAACAATATCTGAATCTTTAATGAAAAGTCATGTATGGTTTAACAATGATTTTATCAATGAACATAAATACATGCACTTTATAATCAATCAAATACAAAGATTAGGAATGTCACTTAACCAACGCCCTTCTTCTTGCTGTTGATTACAAAGTTCTGTTACACTCAATAGCTTTGATGCATATCCTGATTCATTTGTCCTGCGAAGAGCACTGTTCAGCAGTAATTATTCTCGCACAATGTACTACTATCCAGTAATAACGGAGAATGCATCCACCGGTTTCCACTTATATTGAAAGATGTGTAGTTTCATAAACCAGGAAGTTAACAGAAGAATATATATAATCATTTCTGGGAAGAGGTACGCACTTATTCCAAATTTTCTCTGTTATTACTGGGTAGTTGTATATTGACTACATAAGATTATGTCTGGTTCATAAATTTTGTCAAAATGTTTGCCCAAAATAGTTTACAACAGCCTTCAGCATCAGAGGTCTCAAATCACATCGAGTCTCCGGGACATTTTGTGGACTTGGATAAAGTCCGCATACTCGACATAGACAGCAGGTGGTTCCAACGTGGAGTCAAAGAAGCAGTTCCAATCAAAGCCAACCAACCATCTCTTAACAAAGACGGGGCCGGTTCAAACTTCTACGAGTCTGTTATCAGGTCAAAGGTCAAGAAAATCACTACCTGATACAGTCACTCACTCGCTGATGAAAGATGAAGTACCATCTGAAAATTCCGAGGTAGGAATTATTTCTTTGTGTTTGGATCAAAAGTTTAAATCTTGGGAATTAACAATCCATAAATAGTCCTGGTTTTGTTTAATGTGATTACATAACTGTAATTGTAAATTGTAAACACATACCTAGAAAGCCATTAGTTGTGATGTCAAAAATCCACATTTGTTATCTTTCAGGCTAACACACAACGGTTATATAAATTCTGCACAAAAAGTAACTCAGCTGTTATAAATACGCCAATAGATTCTGAACTAATATATTTCAACATAAAAAGAAGGATGATTTATTTACGCGCATTTTGATACCCCATTTGTCCAATTTTATTCATTATTATGTTTTCAGGGTTATTAGGAGTTAAGAAAACCTAATAATGATAATATTGGATGGCTTATTTCGCATGATACCATAACATATCGGATTCGTCATACAAATATCGAACTCGTAGTTGGCTCGTCCGATATTTTTATGACTCATCCGATATGTTATGGTATCATGCTCAGCCATCCAATATTATATCAATATTGACAATACAGCAGTGTTTTGAAAGCAAGATACCTCAATTTAACAGTTGCAGTTATTTGTATTGATTTGAAGTAAGCGCGAAGATAATAGAGAGCTTGCGGAATGCAGTTACTTTAACTTTAACGTCTAGAGGATTATAGAGGATTATGTATTCAAAACCACTCTGCCATTAAAGCCGCTTGAAGTTAAAGTTAACGCCAGAATCTATAGTGTGCCGTAAATTATGATGAAAATACGTCATAATTAAAACAATGGTTTGCATATTTCCTCATAGACTACATAATTACCACTTATGTATTGTCTAGTTAATAGACCAATTATTGGAAATCTAATTTGGTTTGGGTAAAAAACATGCCACATGATGCTAAAATTACTGATTGAATTAGATCAAAATAAATTTTGTTCCAAACGTCACACTTGATATATACATTTGTGTGTGCTCATGACGTACACCAAATCAGCTTGCGGAACCAAGTTTTTTGCTTGACTTCAACGCCAAGGGGATTAAGTTCCAGTAAAATGGACTGATTTTACGGGACCCAGCAGTGTAGTGAACTTCTGCGAATTGCAGCTACTGTGAACATTTTTACAACGTTGCGTGTCTTATAATTACACCTCTATATTGTTATGACGCTATTTGCTTTCCATAGCTAATTTAAATATCGCTCCGCGGTTTCGTGTCGTCAATTACCCCGGCCTATTATTCGTGGTAGTTTTCAGCCAGCCACGGCCGGGAATGGAGCTAAGAATATTTACTCGTCTATATTATGTTGTGACCATTTGGTTGATGAGTAATTAAAGTTTATTTGTGAAGTTATATTTTTGCTCTCCGTTTGTTTCTGTTTGAGTCTTTCCCCGTCTCAGATGGAAGATCCATTGGCCATGTATTTGGTTTAATTTCTAGTAATCAGATAACTGGCGAGTGGATCTTCCCATAAATTCTGAGTTATATTCAATGGTGCAGAATCAGATCTTTTCCGGTACCAAGCAAGCTGTGACTGGCTGTAAGCTACCCCTGGTGGGAAAAACCAACCCCCAGGTAAGTTAATTTGGTATTATTATTTATAGCAATATTGAATTGATTCATTGTATATATATTATGTGATATTTTTGATAGATTAAGTGAAATACGCTTCAAGTGATTTCCCGCCAAAGTTGAATTGTGGCGCGAAGAATTTTGTTGCGTGTTTTCTGTTTTCGGCCATTTTGTGAATAATATTGCAGCGTGGTATTCTTGTATTGATACAGTGTATACACCTATCCGACTTCGCCATTACTGCGGTGTCCCCGATGTAAAACTGCGGTGTCCCGAGGTCGGGGGTTCCATCCATTATTTATTGTGTGCTATACAGAATTGTACCCGGGTATTGTACACAACCGTGATATTCAATACACAATCATGAGTATTGAATTACGAATTAAATCTCCCGCTCTGGTACATCTGTGTTGCCGTCAATAGAGGGCCAAATACAGTAAACGCTTCTCGGATTGGTGTATATAAATGGCGAAAAGTAAATTTGATTATGGCTCCTATAGGCATACAAGTTGCCCTAGGCATGCACCGAGGCATACAAATTGCTGACTCAGAGCAGCCAGAGAAGGTAATCCATAGTACGGAATATAATGATTTTCTCCGACTCAGTCATGAAATAGTGAAATTAGTGGATACAAGTACTAGGGCAATAGTGAATACAGTGAAAGTAGTACACGAACACGTAGGACGTGCAAACAATTGTTTTGGCGAGGTCAATGAAAGGATATTGTCCAATGAGAGGTACATTGAATCTATTGAACAAAATGTAAATGATCGATGTCATGCACCTGTAAACAGTAATAGCTGTATTGATCAGAGTCCGTATACGTGTAGAGAGGTTAATGACCGTAATATGAAATGTTACAGATGTAATACACTAGGTCATAGCTACAGACAGTGTCCTGAAAAGGAAGATGTGTATAATCGGGGTCGTAGTAACTGTTGTTATCCAACTGATGAACAGGTAATACATGCACAAACTGTACAGAAATTTGTTTCAAATAGTTGTAATGTAAACAGTGTGACTGACCAAACGCGTCAAAAGAGCAGTAATTCTCCGTGTAATTCAGCCCAAGTTCCGCGCAATGGAAAATTTGATTCAAATTTTGCCGCGTCTGAATGCGATAGTGATAACGTTGAAACAGATTTTGATGAAGAAGTTTATATTTCTGTCACTATTGGTAGCCAAAACATTGACTGTTTAATTGACACTGGTTGTACAATGAATCTAATCGATCATGAGTACTGGCATTCTTTGGAATTGTCACACCAAATTGTAGTGTCAAAACCGCGATTAACAAAAGCCCGTACCGCTAACAAATCTGTGTTGCAAATCAGTGGTTTTGTTGTTGTTCCGTTGTTTATTGAAGGTTCAAAATTTCTCGTGCCAATGTATTGCTCGAAATCTTAGTCAGGAAATCATGTTGGGAAAGAGATTCCTAAAACAGCATAAGGCCAGATTAGATTTTAACACACAGAAATTGCGATTGTTTAAGAGGAGTAATTTACGTGTAATTGAAAGGCAAGAAATTCTGCCTCATTCACAATCAGTGGTGCGTGCGAGGTTATCGAATAATCTTCCAAAAGGCACAATAGGATTATGTCAGGGAGGACGGAGAGTCACTGCTTTAGGAGTATTGATTGCCAATACAGTATCAAGTGTTCAACCTATTACTAACAAATCTAGTTGTAGTACTCAATTACTTGTGTTAAACACTAGCAATGAACCAATTGTGTTGTATCCTAGAACAAAACTTGGTACATTTACACTTGTAAATAACAGTGAAATCATTCATTTTACCGATATAGATGACTCTGTAGTAGATGAAGTACCTGTATCATCAGTCCATGTAAAGGCACAGAATTCGCCAGATCCTAAGGTACGTGAAGTTCTTTCTCAGGTCAATTTCAATGATTCTCATTTAACTGAAACCGATTCTGATATGTTATCTGATCTTATATCCGAGTATGTAGACGTTTTTCAAACCAAAGATAGTCCTAGAGGAAGATATACGAAAATTGAGCATGTCATAAGAACTGGTAATCATCCGCCAATCAAATGTCGTCCTTATAGACAACCTCCTCATGTGCAAGCTGAAATACGTAAACAAGTCAATCAGATGTTAGAAGATGGTTTAATCAGAGAATCCACCAGTAGTTGGAGTTTTCCTGTTGTAATGATTCCTAAACCTGATGGTACACTAAGATTCTGTTGTGATATGAGATTATGTAACCAAATTGTGGAAAAGAATAATTTTCCTCTACCTCACATAGATGATGCATTAGATAGCTTAGGCGCAGGAACACCAAATTATTTTTCCACACTAGATTTAGCGTCAGGTTATTACCAAATTGGACTTGAAGAAAGCTCAAAACAAAAGAGTGCTTTCATTACACAAGATGGTTTGTATGAGTTTAATGTAATGCCAATGGGGTGTACAAATTCTCCAGCCACGTTTCAAAGAGTTATGCAAGAAGTGTTCAGAGGTTTAAATTGGAAATTTGTATTAATATATCTTGATGATGTAATAGTGTTTTCCAATTCTTTTTAATGAACATGTAGATCATTTGAGACAAGTATTTCAGAGGTTGAGAGAAGCCAATTTGAAGCTCAAGCCTAAAAAGTGTACTTTTGCTCAAGAACAGGTACGTTATTTAGGACACATTGTAAGTAAAGATGGGATAGCTACTGATCCAGAGAAAACCAAAGTAGTCCAAGAGTATCCAGTTCCAACGAAGGTATCGGAAGTAAGATCATTTCTAGGTTTTATAGGCTATTATAGGAAGTACATTAGAGATTACAGTAAAATAGCCGCACCTTTAACATATCTCACTCGTAAAGATGTTCAATTTATTTGGTCAAAAGAGTGTGCAGAAGCGTTTGAAATCCTGAAACAAAAGCTAGTAGAACCTCCAATTCTTGCCTACCCTCGTTTTGATGGTACTCAATTTATGTTGCAAACTGACGCCAGTATAAGAGGTCTTGGTTTCATTTTAGCACAGGTACAAGATGGTGAAGAGAAGGTAATTTGTTATGGAGGTAGAGCTTTGCATGATTCCGAAAAGACGTATACAACTACTGAACTTGAAGCTTTGGCTGTAGTTGAAGGGATTAAGAAATATTCCCCATACCTTCAACATACTGTAAAGTTCATAATTCAGACTGATCACTGTGCATTGAAATGGTTGTTTGGTCAAAAGCGTACAACAGGTCGCCTCGCAAGGTGGGTACTGAAGTTATAATCATATACTTATGAAGTAGTCCATAAAAGAGGATGTAAGAATGGTAATGCAGATGCACTAAGTAGAATACCAACTCAAGTGTCAGAATCTTGTAATTCATGTAACTCATATCATGTTGACTCCCCTACTTCCTCAGCAACAGATTCAAACTGGACAGAATGTGGCTTGGAGACAATGACTGATGACGTCATCAATGACTCTCCTACGTCAGAGACAAAGCCAGATCCAGAAGTGAATACTGTTCGAAATCTGAGATTTCAGAGGAATAGACGACTGGATGGAGACAAAAAGTATGTAGATATTCAAAAGTTCCTTCTTTACCAACTGATGTTAATGTGGACCATTTCAAAGATGCTCAATTAGCTGATCCTTTTGCTGGTCCCATGATAAGATTTTTGGATGAAGACATATTGCCTGATAATCAAAGACAAGCACGTGATATTTTATTGCAGTCAGATCAATACTATGTCCATGAAGGTATTTTGTATCATATATGGCACACACCCGCCAAACGTCATATGCCAGAAAGAAATACTGTGCAATTTTATGTACCTGTAACCATGATTGATATCATACTTAACAACTGTCATGATAATGTTTTAGCAGCTCATTTTGGTTTTCAGAGAACATATCACAAAATCCGCCAAAGATATTTCTGGAAACGTATGTATAGAGATGTTGACAATTGGGTAAGATCGTGTATATCTTGTGCTCAGAGAAAACACATAGACACAAAGTTAGAGCTCCCATGATGACCATGAAGGTCCCCAGTGCATTTGAACGTGTAAGTGTGGATATCTTGGGTCCTCTACCTATTACAACCAATGGTAATCGGTATGTATTGTGTTTTACAGATCACTGTACCAGATGGCCTATCTTAGTTCCAATTAAGACTATTGATGCAGCCACAGTAGCTAGAGCATTCTTTGATCATATTATATGCCAACATGGTTGTCCGCAATATTTGCTTAGTGATCGAGGTACAAATTTCCTCAGTAAACTGGTGCTTGAAGTGTGTAGAATTATGCGTACATCAAAGTTGAATACAAGTAGTTATCATCCACAGTGTAATGCTATCCAGGAACGTTTTAACTCTGTTATCTTAGATACCTTGTCACACTATGCTAATGAGTATCAGACAAACTGGGATGAGTATATTTCAGCCATTCAATTTGCATATAGGTCTACACCAGCAGACAATTCTGTAGGATTTAGCCCTTTCTTTTTATTATATAGCAGGGAAGCAAGACTACCCCTGGATGTGACATTGATGGCTAAGAGTGAATACCCAGAGAAGACAGTGAGAGAACATATCCATCATTTGGTATCTCAATTAGAAGTGTTCCGTGCAATATCTAAGCAACATCTTGAACTTAATCAAGCTAGCATGAAAGACCGTTATGATGAACATGCAAGTGATGTACAGTTTCAGGTGGGTGATACAATTTGGTTATATATTCCAGCCACTCAACCAGGCTTGTCCAAGAAGCTCATGAAATTTTGGTCAGGACCATACTTACTCGTAGAGCAAACGGGGCCCGTGAATTTCCGTGTTCGAAATCTGACAAACAATAAGTTGATGTCAGCCCCAGTGCATGTTAATCGAATGAAGTTTGCCTATGATCGGTATGCCAGACCAGAAAATCATGTCATGCCCAAAGATTTTGTGCAAAGGGATCCTCTAGAAGATGTTGTAGATGCTGATTGTCCAGATGACTCGTTTGCCCCACTTATGGCATCCCAGGAATTGGATAAGCGCACATCTTTTATACCGGGTCTACCTTTGACTCCTGTTACCACAAGTAGTGAGTATGAAGTAGAGAAGATTTTACGTGGTAGGTACAGGGACAACAAGCTTCAGTATCTTATCAAGTGGCGTGATTTCCCAAGTTCCAGAAATACTTGGGAGCCTGCTGATAATTTAAAC
Source organism: Amphiura filiformis (assembly GCF_039555335.1). Taxonomy (NCBI): domain Eukaryota; kingdom Metazoa; phylum Echinodermata; class Ophiuroidea; order Amphilepidida; family Amphiuridae; genus Amphiura; species Amphiura filiformis. The sequence goes on along the minus strand of NC_092634.1, from coordinate 56,553,600 downwards.
CCAGCTGCTTTGGAATTTTTTGAAAAGTAATCCTGTGAAGATATCTGGCAAAAGCAGATGAATGTGTTGCAATTGAATTTTGTAATACTAATGTTGTGCATAGAGCAGATTGTAATTTATGAATTTTTGAAAACTGTGTTTATGGAAATTTGGATGTATTCATTTTTCAAATTATGTGAAGAATAAAGCAGATTGTAATTTCAATTATGAATTTTTGAATTGAAAATTGAAAATTGCGTGTTTATGGAATTTTGGCTGTATTAATTTTTCAAAATTGTGAAGAATTTAAGAAAGGCAGCGTGTGTTATGTTATGATGTTATACTGTATAAATCATGTTATATTGTATATGGTATACGGCCCGGAGGGGGTTCTCCCTGGTTGAAGGTATACGGGGATGTGCCACGGTTTTGGGGTACCTTTTCAGCGATTTTGGTATATCGATGGGTGGGTTTTCAGTGGAGATCGATGCGCCCAATTGGGCGGATTTTGGCCAAAGTGCCTTTAAAAGCGCCCAAATAGGGCAAATTTGGGTGATTTTTGGGTGCTTTTTGTTGAAAATTGGTATATTGATGGGTAGCAAAAACAGCAAAAAGTAGGTAAAGAGAAAGTCAGCATCCGAAAGTCTGCGTGGCACATCCCCGTACAAAATTTTTCGAAGAACCCCCCGGGGTATACGGTATTCTTATGATTATGGAATTAAGAAATATGCTAAATTAGATAGTATGTATGTGTTATACTTATACTGTGTATTTTGCTTGAGTTTATATTTCAGAGAATTCGAGTCGTGCTGAATGGATTATGGAGTTCTTCGGTCATTTTCGTGGTCAATCATCTGAACAATAGGTGCATTTGGATTTGAACTTGACACAGAAGAATTTTGTTCCAGTTGGTATGCAATATGTGTGATTCTGAAATGATTGTGAATTTTCGTCAGTACAATATTTGTGATTCCAGAATAAGATTTGATTCAGAAATAAAGAAATATTATACGGGATAATTAACTGTGACCTGATACATGATATCAATTCGTGCGGAGTATGGTACACAACTTTGCATACGATTTTCATGTAAGCCCGTTATATTCTGAATCAAATATTATCCAGCTATTTGTCTTCAGATCTGAATCTGAATGTCTAAGTACAATTTCGTCGTGTGGAATTGTTTCGTCGTGTTCGTCAAGTACTGTATCTACGGGAGGAACTGCGTCTTATTTTACAATGTTGGTGCATTGACAACTGCAATTGTATGAAGAAATTAATTCAGTTATTTATATTGACATCCGTCATCAGTTATCGTCTAATTGCAAAAAGCAATTTTATTACGTCATGTTTAAAATTTTATGGAAAACATGATCTGAATCACACCGACAAATTAAATGTCAAGTTCATCACGCAAGTGTCAAGTTCAACGTCAAGATCAGCGTCAAGTACAGTGCAGCGAATGGGTTCAAGTCGGCAACGGTGGATCTACTGGCCATGGATTCAGCGATTCAAGATTATGAACTCTAGGGTTAATTTTTAGGTGTAGTTTAAGGTGTAGAGTAAGATCTTCGCACTTTCTGAAACACATGGAACTTGACATTGCAAATGCCCAGTTTGGGGATTGTGCAAGGTCTTGGTCGATGTCTTTCAGAACTGTGTTAGTTTGTCATCCCTTTTCCCCTTTTCCTTGTCTGCTGTACGAGCTTCAGAGTTTTAAAAGATGTTGTTTTTAAAAATAATTTTCTTCCCATCCAATCGTGTTTTGGAGTTAAATGTTTCAGATTAAAAGATGCAGTTAATTATTAGTCATGCAGTTACTTGAGGAATATTATGTCTGATGTTAAAGTTTATGTTAAAAAGATATATATATTTTTAAATCATATGTTGGTCAATTCAAATTGCTATTTTAAAAGTTATATTATTAAATTAGAATTGTCAGGCGCCAATTCAAGAAAGGCAGGGCGTGTGTTATGACGCTATTTTCTTTCCATAGCTAATTTAAATATCGCTCCGCGGTTTCGTGTCGTCAATTACCCCGGCCTATTATTCGTGGTAGTTTTCAGCCAGCCACAGCCGGGAATGGAGCTAAGAATATTTACTCGTCTATATTAAGTTGTGACCATTTGGTTGATGAGTAATTAAAGTTTATTTGTGAAGTTATATTTTTGCTCTCCGTTTGTTTCTGTTTGAGTCTTTCCCCGTCTCAGATGGAAGATCCATTGGCCATGTATTTGGTTTAATTTCTAGTAATCAGATAACTGGCGAGTGGATCTTCCCATAAATTCTGAGTTATAATAATATTAACCAAATATGTTTGTACTGTTCAGGTATTTTATTTAATTATTATTTTATTCATTTAGGCCTACATTATGTACCCCAATTCAGCAGAAAGCTGGTATAACATGTGCCACGCTATTATACGCATATTATAGGCCTATGGGTATTGTATGTCAACCAAATTATTCATTATTAAAAGAGGAGGCCTATTTGTTACAAAAAAATAAGAATGTCAGAAAAGGAGCATCCAGAAATATGTTGGTTGAAATTCAAAATTCTGGGAGTTTTAAAGAACAAAATGAGGATCATTCGGGGAGATATATTTAATTCGATCAGAATGCAAAGAGGAGTCCTTGCCCTCCTAAAAGAAAACTCCTGGCAACACCACTGGGGAGTGGGAAAGTGAGGATAGATGAATAGATGGAGGGAGGGGATGATATGGAGAGGTGGTGATGGTGGTGGGGGGGGGGGGGGGCTAGGGAGAGCAAACAGATAAAATGGGCTTGTGTCCTGATGGAAATATAAAATTGACAAAGCTGACGTTTACTGGAATAATAATTGAGCTTTTATTATAATAATCCGGGACAATAATATAGGCATATCACAAGAATATTTAATTGAAACATGTTTAGAAGTATAATATTAGCGTATAGCTCATAACATAGGCCTAATTCCCATTGCATTGGTCATCGCCAAGAGATGTAATCCATGTTTATTCAAACTAAGCGCCTATTGTAATAAGTGTTACCAACAAACCACTTCAGCAAACAAAAGGGAGAAATTTGATGCAGTCGCTTTTACATACCCTTCTTTTGATCACCCATTGATACACTTCCCCTAGTTTAAACAACAAGACGCTGTTGGTACAGAAACAAATCTGACGTTCGCGTTGAAGTGAAGTTGAGCAAGAAATCGAATCGATATTTTTAAAGTTGCCGTTAAAGTTCCAGTAACTTCATTCCGCAAGCTCTCTAATGGCGGGCTTTACGTGTTTACAGTGCTGGCATTATAACCATTTATCGCTATAAACTGCAACTTTAAAAAAAAAAATTTATGCGGGTATTTTTCTGTAAAAGCACTACTGTGTTGTTAATATTGAACGACATTTGACGAATGGGGTATCAAAATGCGTGTAAATAAATCATCTTTCTCTCTATGTTGAAATATTGTGAAAACAATTATTAGTTCTGAATCTGTAGGCGTATTTATAACAGCTGAGTTACTTTTGGTGCAGACTTTATATAAATAAAGGGTATATTTTGTTTGGCCTTCCTCAAGATCAGATTGCACGTCTACAGCGTATTCAGAACACTGCTGCGCGCTTGGTCACTTTAACTAGAAAGAGATCTCACATCACTCCAGTTTTAAGAGAGTTACATTGGCTGCCGGTTGGTTACAGAATTGTTTACAAACTGTTGCTCATTGTTTTTAAATCACTAAATGATCTTGCACCAGAATATATCAAATGTCTCCTCCAACCATATAACCCTCCTCGTATGCTCCGTTCTAGTGACAAATCGCTTCTCTGCGAACCCCGTTCAAAACATTCATGGGGGGATAGGGCTTTTTCAATTGCTTCACCACGTCTCTGGAATACTCTGCCAACCCACATTAAACTAAGTACATCTTTAACACAGTTTAAAAGTTCTTTAAAAACTCACTTAATGAAAGAAGCATTTTACTGATGTGCATCACCATATTTTGTTCACCTATTGATTGTTGTTCATGTGTAGATTAAGTTGTAATGAAAATTAATTTTTATTTTGTAGTTTAAGTTAATCTTTGTATCGCGCCTTGAGCGCCATTGATTTGGTGGAGATGTGCGCATTAGAAATTCACATTATTATTATTATTATTATTATATTAACGTTTTAATAACATTTATATTTTTTTGAAAACGTGATGCAAAACATTCTAAGAGAATGTTAAAACTGTTGACAAAATATTTTGCCAAAATGTTTGCCCAGAATAGTTTACAACGGCGTTTTAAAAACGTAATCATGATCTTTATATAACCCGATATTTGAATGTTATTACATCAAAACGTTTTAGAGCAGTGATCTCCGTAAAGTTGTTTAGAAAGAAACATCACAGTAACTTACAGAGCTTACATTAGCCGAAGCACTACAACTTTGAAAAATTGATCTTATACCAGTTAAAAATCTGCAGCTATCTTGGATTTGATGGTCAAAATTAGGTCAAATCATTATTACTTGTAGCTTTACTGTACATAACTCAACTCAGCTTGAGCAAAGCTTTCATTAGAGCCAGTATTATAAAGACTCTACGATGGAGTTGAATGAATATTTTACCTTTTGAGCCTAGAATCGGCGGCCATCTTGGATTTTAAGGTCAGCAGTAGGTCAAATCATTATTATTTGTAGTTTTACTGTTCATCATTCAACTCGGCATGATCAGATGTTTAATTAGAACATATTATGAAGGCTATACAATGATTTTGAAAATTGTACTTTTGCGAGCTGAAAATCGGCGGCCATCTTGAATTTGAAGGTATAGAGTAGGTCAAAGCATCAAATAGATATCAAATATAAATTTCTCGACCCACAAAAATCCCCGAACCCATATACTGAATAGCACGGTAGGCCAAACCATTGGTAAGTTTCCAAAATGGCCGACGGCGGCCATTTTGGATTTAAGTGACCGCATATGGGTTCGAATTTCAAACAGACTAATCATGAAGCTCCTGTGGCCGAGTGGTTAAGGCACAGGTCTCATAAACCTGAGGTCATGGGTTCGATTCCCAGACGGGATTAATTTTTCTACTTCGCATTCTACATAATAATAACCAATTTACAGCAAGTTTCCAGGCATGAATTGCCATTTTAGGTAGTGCTTACCATCATCCTATGTACGTGGAACTACTGTGAATGGTAATAAAGTCTCACATAAAATTTACTTGACTTATGCATAAAATCAATTATATTTTGTTCAAAGGGTGTGTCTTTTTAAAGCATCAGAAGTCAATAAATGTCATATCGGAGCGCCATATTAAGAAAACTACTACATCAAAATGACAAATCTTCTGACAGGCACCTAAGGTTAAGTTGTTTGAAGTTTAATTGAAAAAATAATTGCTAATTCTAGCTGCGAGTCCCGGAAGAGTAGGGCATTAAAGTATGACTTTTGGATGAATATTGTTCAGGAAATATGCATTTATATCGAATAATTAACAGAAAATATGTTCACCTAAAGACATTTCTTCCTAATTTCTTTGAATCTTCTCAATATATACTCTCTTAGGGAACAAACCAAAAGATCGATGACGTCCTATAAACGAAACTAGTTTCGTTTAGGGGGGAGGGGGTAAAAATGCTCGATTACGTTTGTACAAAAACATCGATCTGAAGAATGTGTCATTATTATTATTATGTCAAAATTTCATTATTACGTTTCTGGCAGGGAGGGAGGGGGGTCGACTGAGAAACGAAACTAGTTACGTTTATACGTCATCGACATTTTGGTTTGTTCCCTTACTGATACTGACTGTGGCATAATGTCCTGAAGAGTTGAAATTCTTCCAAGGATCAATGCAAGTTTTCCGCTGAGAAATTTTGTTGTCAATTATTATTGCTCTCTTTACTAAGGTACTGTAACCCGCAACATGTGATTTTTGGCGAGCCGAAATGTCCCCCCGGGGGGAGCTCATAATTATTGCACAGCCCCTAAGAGGTATTTCGCTGAGCGATGAGGAAGAAATGGTGTCATACGACGTCACCGTCACTTTTCACCAGTGTACCAGTGGAGAAAGCCTTAGACACAATACACCACAGACTGAAGCAGGATACTACTCTACACGAGAGAGCTAACCTTGACCCCACTCAAGTTGTTGAAGTCACAGGGTTAATTGCCAAGACTGTGACTCTGCGTATGTCGGTGAAACAGCCCGTCACACAGTGTCATCGCCCCGATATCTTCATGGCAGAAATCGCCATGGTAGGTTGAATCCACCGCCACGCATGGCCATTTTGTATCGACCTGTTTAATAGTTTTGAGTCGCATAATGGGCCGAAGGAAATCTGACTAAGGCTACTGACAATAGCCCCGATTAGCTCGGTGACTGACCTCGCTGTGTACTGAGTTAGCACGGTATGCCATAGGTCATTATACTTTTAGATTGACGATTGGCCTATACACTGCGCTATATAATTCGGCACATATAAATCAGAATTATTGTCAGTTTTTGACTCAAGACGCAAGCTACTCTCTCAAGACGCAAGCTAACGATTATCATATCTGTTCAAAATATATATTCAAGTGCAAGGAACCACATCTGGTTTCTTTATACGAAATCATTTACGGGAGATATTCATAATTTTCTACCCCGGTATCCAAAGATTTTCTTCTCATATCAAAGTCGTGCATATCAAATCCACTTGTATAGATCCCCGGTATTTATTTTAGTATCTCTGCTGACAAAATAATTATTAGCCAGGCGATGTCGGTGTGCGTCAGTTGAACACCCGAATCGCTGAACACCGCAGACCAAGTACTGCCACCTCATCTGTGGGAGACCATCAGAAAGCAGGTCATACAGTTGATTGGAACAGGGCTAAAAGCCTCAATAGAGAAACGGACTGCTGGTTCCGGGAGGGCGTAAAGGAGTCCATACACATCAGGACTAATAAAAGTGACCTGAAAGGGACCAGGGCCGCCAAAGACTTTCTGAGCTTACAACTCCCTACTGCGTCAGTGCCAGACACGTGACTTACGTCACGGTCCGACGGTTTCTGACCAGTAGCAAGCATCATTCACCAGTCCATCAACCGAGTGAACAAGGAATAATGATACAATCCGAAAGCTCTCAAGTGAACCAAAAATAAGCTTTTGAGTAATTGTTTAACTTTCTTCATCTTAATTATGTCGTATTTGCAAAACCTTGAAATGTTTGTATAACATAACGACGTATTTGCTGATCACCTATACTGCGCAAGCCCAGTATGAGGTATCTGTAATTTGAAGAATTTGCCGTTTCACATAGTGACGTATTTGCGCGACGTATTTGCGCTACTAGATCTGCTGTTTTGTGCTTTTCACATAATGACGTATTTGCGCAACTGTTTCACATAGTGACGTATTTACATGAAGTATTTTATTTAATATTAATCATTTGCAGAGTAAGTTATGCTCTGATAGTGAATAGTGAATTACATTGAAAATATGGTATATTTGCAGAATCGATCATGCTGTTTTAATTAAGATTATGCAGTAAATACGTCAGTATGTGATGCGGCCGACGATTTATAGTTCAAAACATCCCATATAAATTGTATGCAAGTGCTGTTTCCTCCACAAACTTTATTCCGTCCCAATCCACAAATATCGCTGACACCACTTCACCACTGCCACTGCACTTAAACTAAAACTGGAATTTCGTTGACAATTTACTTCACATCAATACCGTCAATAATCATGGGTTATAGTTCTTATTGTTCTCACATAGTTGATCACAAATGACCTTATGCCCTCGTTCACTACTAATACATGACGGATCCCATAGTGAGCTATGCCCAAGGATTTGAACTGTGTATATGAGAACAAATTTTATCCCGATTCATACAAATATACAAAGGTATTCTCGGACCACCCAATGGAATTTGGGGAGCTGCACAGATAATTGGTGGATGTTACAATCTAAATGCGGATAGGTGTGCGCCGTTCGGCAGCAACCTAGTTGATGCGATCTGATTGTGACGATTCACCATTGCAGCGAAATTACAGCGCTTTGAGTCCTCTAAGATCTGGAGAAAGGCGCTTTATAAATCCAGAATTTATTATTATTTATTATTTATTATTAAACTATATTTGAAAAGAAACCGTGATTTAATGTCCATATATTATTTCACTTACATGCTATAGAAAGCGTGTACATATCAGCCGCATTTAAATTCAATTAAAAAGTATTGGTCCCTGTATCACTGTAGCTGAGTAGAACTTGAGCTTACGGAACGTCCGTGCATGTCCTGATTTCATCGAAGTGAAATTCCAGGATACCCACATTCTCAGGGGCGTGTGAAATTTTGCTAGCGTGGTAACCACAAAATATCTTCAGGATGAGGTTGTCGATCTGGCCATGGACCGTTAATATGACCATACTAAGTTATTGCTGGTTTGTTCTGTTATTCTCAGCAGCTTATTAATTTACGATACTAATACCAGTGTCGCTACTGTATATCAGGGGTAGCGTAAACCCGGGAAAACAACCCCCGACTTTCGGGCCTTAATGCTACCCCTGCTGTATATATATTTTAATTATAGTGCCAATTCTTTGTAGCTAATTATATTATATGTGCATTTAGTGCTTTTGTTTTTAGTGCTTTTGTATGTGAGTCGATATTAACGATTAATATTAAAACGCAGTTTGGCTCCATCTAAACTTATTTGTGGGCTGACTCTTTCCAAAACTTATCATTGAAGCCGAACGAGAAGAAAATGATGTACGCCTTGCAGAGAAGAAATGATGATAGCAATCTACCAGAGTACCTCCACGTCTGCAGTGTAACCATTGTAGATGTATTTTTTTATCGTGCCGATTCTTTTTAGCTTATTATATCATATATGTTTTTAGTGCGTTTTTATTTAATTTAACATTATGTGAGTTGATATTAACAATTAATAAACGCAGTCTAGCTCCACCTCAACTTATTTACGGGCTGACTCTTTCCACAATTTGCGCGCCTTATCATTGAAGCCGAACGAGAAGAAAATATGTACGCCTTGCAGAGAAGAAATGATAATAGCAATCCACCAGACTACCTCCACGTCTGCAGCACTTGCAATGAACATCAGGATCCAACAAAGACCAAGAACAGATGACACCTATAAAAGAATTTTAGAAAACAAATATAGACGCAGGCTGAAATTCCCTATGAATAGGTAAATAATACTCTAGGTAACTAAGTTATACCATTTTAAAGCTTATGATTATATTTTCTAAACACGAAATAAAACAAAATTGACCGGGGGAGAAATTTACGGCTCATTCATCGTGTACAGTCACATTCATCGTGTACGGTCACATTTAGTATAAGTGTCTTTCACTTTTGTTATACGTGTATAGCTTTTGTACGCAATGTATGTAATTAAGCATTCTACGGTACGAGTGTTAATTATTCACAGGTTTTATTTTTGCTTGAAATTACTGTTGGTTTGCAAACACCTACCTTTGTAAATAAAACAGCCTCTCTCCAGGTCTCCCTCTTATCCACTTGATTCCGAAGCCTATTGGACTTTTGATTGGCTTTATGAAGCTTGATCATGGTTAAAACAGCCAGTATGGTATTCAAACCAATTGACAAAGCAACTGGCAATCCAAACGCAAGCACGTTAGTAAACTCTGCTATTATCCAACAATCTTCCCCGCCATATACTTTGCCGTCGTTTGAAGATGCAAGGAGGAAATGCAATGACACAACTGAGCCTGAAACAAGTAATGGTAAACCCCATCCTAACACCTGTAGAAATCCAGATACTTTGTTGCTTTTCGGAATGAGTTGTAACTTTTTCCATGCAAATTGGTAGAATAGAATGAAAGCTATTATGGATGTCCATGTAAACGTAGCGAGCCAGAAGTAATGTTTTATCACGCCGAATGTAACGCAAACACGGTCAGACAGGCTGAAAGTTTCAGGAAAGAGTGTAAACAGTTGAGCTAAAAATAACGCAAATGATAAGCTCATAACTCCATGACCGTACATATTTCGAAGTTGTTTGAATCTAACGTACGTCGTTAAAGTTCCTAACTCTCCGAACATGGACATTGTAGTCGTAATAAAGCTGACAATATCAAGAGGGACATTGACAACTGTTCGACCACATCAAGGTGCAAATCTGAAAACGAGTTGTAGCAAACCTGGGCGTCTTGGTTAGGCAAAATGATGAAATCACTGCTTTGAAATTCCTTGCCCGAGTAAACTAAAAGTGTTTCATTGTTTTTTAACAAATACTCTGAGGAATTCAACGTCACAAAAGCGCAATCGAGGGCAGTGGTGTTAATCTTGTTGCCACATACAAAAAACATTCCCATGCCATCTTCAGGCTCCTCCAAATGGAATAGTTCATTGTAAATGATATATATTGGTGTGATGTAGGTGTATGTAGGGATAAAAAGAAGTAAGCTCAAATCCGACTCATTATTGAAAAACAAAAACTCAGATGAAGACCCTGTGTACCAGTCTCCCATGCAATTGTTCTGTAATTTTTCATCAGGACGTTTATCACATGCAAAGAACACCTCCATTTTCACAACTCCACAAAATAACTCTTGACGCGTACTGTTCCCATAAGTTACACTATAATTTGTATCACGTTCAAGTCGGGTCTTCAGAAACTGAAGCATCTCAAAACCGTTCTCTTGATGGTCCATTTCAAATGCTCGCCATTCCATGTTATCGTAAGTTTCCAAACTATATTCCCGGATGATTAGTTGTTTGTATCTAAGGAGGTAATCTTTTAAACATTGAACACCGCCTAATGCTTTGATTGGTGTCTTAAAGAAAAGCTGAACGTGCTGCTTCGAGCATTTCCAGTTCTTCATGATCATAATGTTTTCGTTATTGTTCAGAACACATTCAGTTGTTTGGAGCGACAGTGAATATCCAGGTCTGCATGATATCTTCTTGCATGATTGCGTAATCGGATCATGAGCTTCGTTTTCAAGGCATGTTTGTACTTTTGAGGGTTGTACTGACTTGTGTGCACGAAATTTCCACATGGTCTGGATTCCACTATACATTTCACGACATGAACTTTCAATGACTCCGCGTTCGCAGAAGTAACAATAAGGATTTTTTAATCCTTCGAAACAACTTGAACTGTGACGGAAAACGTGAGATTCGCACTTTTTTAATATTGTTGGTTCGGTAGTGTTCGAGCAGCGGGCATTACGGTAACAAAGACGCAACTGAATACCGATTACGAATTCCTGACTTTCTTCATTTTCAAATTTCAAAAAGTTACCTCCGCTTTTTAAAAATGTGTGAAAGCAATCACGAGAACTAAAAGGAAGCATAGTCCAAGGATATAATTCATTTGCTTTACGATAGTTACACACCGCGCAAAACATGTTTCGAAAGTTAAACCCATACTTGTCAAACATGATCATATCATCGACTCGACTTGTACAAAGTGCTTTCACATTGGGGTCTTTCCAAGAGGGCGGGCATTGGTTAACCAATAGTACACCGTGTACTAAGAAATCATAACAGCCGTAAAGCTTGGGATCTATCCAGGTTTCTTGTTGGACATGCGTTGATGTGTTACATATGATGTCATAATCAAAACAACAATCTCCAAACGCAGCACAATCTGAGTCACATCTGCAAGAGTCTACACGGTTATGATGACATCGACCTTCACAACTATTGACAACGTCGATGGACATTCGAATGCCTATAATGTCGTCAAACAAATCTAGATATAAGAGACAAACAGTGCAAAAGTATACTACTGTTGAACATATTGTTATTTATCAACTATTTAAATATATTGCTCCGCGGTCTTTCTCTCATCGATCACGCTCGCCTACGATTCTTAGTAGTCGATAGCCAGCTATCGAAGGAGAAACACCGCAAGCGTACGCAATCCATAACATATGTTGTGAGACTTTGTTTATATTATTTTGATGATGCGGAATTAAAGATTATAGTGAAGTTATATTTTGTTATCCGTCTCTTTCTCTTCATATATTCAGCGAGTTATTCCCCGTGAAACTTTGAGATCTATCGGCCATGTATATGGTATGATTTCTAAACGCCAAATACCTGATTAATGAATCTCGTGTAAGTTTCCTTTATAAATATGAATGTACAATTATAGTAAACATTAGAGACTGGTAATATTATAAAGCACTTGTGTTCCAGCGAAAAGTGTTAAATAAAATGTATGTTCTATTTTCGGCTAATATTTCTGACATACTTACTTGTTCGACAGAAGTGACGAGTCTCAGATAATCCATACATAGAGCAATGTCCTTCTACGATCCACAAATAATCCAATTCATCATATTTGATTATTCCTACATGGCTAGAATTTAGCTTTGATGTCATGTCTTCGGAGTCGTAAGTATCTCTGTGACATTCTAACCGCGTTTGTGTACGTGGTGAGAGTATCCCACAAACAGGGTACCATCTGTTATGACTACGTACTTGAAGTCGGAAATAGTATATCGAATTATTATGTACGGGTATCAAACGCAAATCATCTAAGATGTCTAAAAGATATACGCGACTTTGATCATATTGAGTAGTGGCACCTGTAAGTGGGAACATCAGAATAAGTCAGTAGAGTTATGTTATATACTATTAATTAAAGAATTTACTTGCTCAAGGAAAGGGTCCTCGGGACCAATGTTTTTTTTTTCTTTATTTTCGTATTGAAAATGCATATTTACGTATGCTGCAAGTTGTGGTAAATGTTTGGCTTTGAAAGGATTTCATGAGGTAAGAAGTTTTGAAATCCGTCGAGTCTCTATTATTAGAAATATAAATTTTGCAAACATAACAAACTTACATTTTACGCCGGCACGATAGCGTTGACATTCACAACTTTGACTAACAGAATCCCTACAACCAATCAAATGAAAATCACCACCACAAAAATAAAGCGATATAGGATTGAAATACACTTCAGTTTGAGAATCTGTTGCACCTTCAGTAGGAATGGAAATAGCTGCTAATGCGCCATTGAAACCTGCTTGTTGACAAACTTCTTCTGCATGTTCAATTCTCCAAGAGTTAACACAGATCCTACCCCAAGACAGTCCATTTGAGACTTCTACAATTGCTTTGTCAAGTGGGTTTCCAATTAATCTAGTAGATATCGTATTGTCTGAAAAACGTGGACAGTATATAATATATTGGCAATATCACATATAAAAACAAATCACAAAAATGACGTTTCGTACAATTGAAATTTTAGAGAGTTTGCAAAATATGGTTTCTAAAGCACAATCTTCAACGTCTGGGGGATTATCTATGCAAAACCACCCTGCCATGAAAGCCTCTATGGTTCGAAGTGAAAGTATGAATCGATAGGAGCAGTAAATTATGAGCCAAAAATATGTCAATTTAAGAACAATAGTTTGTACATTTGCTCATGTATTAGAAAATCACAAGTTCTACATAATCTAATTAGAAGACCAGATATTGGACATGGTTAAAAAGCCAAATGTTATTGCAAATTAGTGATTAGTCTACTGTAGTAGACCATTTTAATTTATCATCCCTCTAATCCCGTGATCATGGAAAATCCAAAAAGGACCTGTTCTGATCCAACTGCCGGGCCAACAGCTAGCTATCCATTGGAAAGTCACTGGGGATGTGTTGCGTTTTATGCATGGAATGGTATGAATTGTTTATCAAAAGGGAATGCAGAGCAGTCTAATTAGTGATTGAATTAGGTTAAAATAATTTGATAACCCAAACGTCAAGGCTTGAATATACTTTTGCGTGTAACCATGGCGTAAAAATAATCAGCTTGCTTAATTTGCTTAATTTTGTGGCGACTTCTACACCTAGGGGATTAATTTCACGTAGAAATCGAAATAAATTTGAAAAATGCATTTCGCAAACTGTCTATTAAACGGTCATAAGAGCATAACCATACAGCACTGATTAGAAATGAGTTCATATGACCAAACATCGCATAAAGCTAGTAACAAAAGTAACAGGTCCAATTATAATAAAAATGGAAATCGTAACATATTTATAAACATTTATTTCGATACTTTTAAAAGATTGTATGCAATTTCGTCCACTGCAACGCCCGCGGTCTTCCACACCAATGCATTCGCAGCACAAGTGGCGTAGCCGGGGATGAAGGTCATGCAGCAGCTTTCCCCTCCCTAGTATCTTCCTCGTGGCTTCCATCTAAACATCTACCAAAAAGTAATTACCCCTTTAATTATGAGATAATAGCTCAATCTTTGCATCAAATTTGAAAACTGAAACAGAAAAAGGAAACACAGTTTTGTTTTGCAAATTTTGATGCCTCATTTGTCTTAATAGTTCAAAATTTGCTATTCAAAAGTTGCACCTAAACCCATTAAAAATGTTACTTTTGTTGCTAGAGTGCCTGGTCGCCTCTGGACACCGCGGGTATTCCTTGACCAGTCATGGTACACTGACTTGAGTAGCTTTTTAGCGAAACTTTTGAAAATGCATCTTCTTAATGGCTACAGATTTTGAGCTATACAGACAAATGATGTATCAAAATTTGCAGAATTAAACTGGGTTTGTTTTTGCTATTTCAGTTTTTAAATTTAATGCATAGATTTAGAGTTTTGTTTCGTAATAGAGGGGGTAATAACTTTTTGGTAGGTGTTTAGATTATACTATAATTTTACAATTGTGCAATTTAGGTTTTAAATTAACCTAGTAGATATCGTATTATGAAAAAAGAAACGTTTGTTAAACCAATCGCACATTGACAACAGCAAAACGGATCAATCCAAAGTTCATGTACAGGGTGTCCCTCCCAAAAAAAACCATAATTGCGTCCTCTTTTTCTTCTATTTCTGAAACAAAATTGATGAAATATAATTTGATATGTAAAGAAACCTTCGTTAGCTCAAAGACAATATTGCTCAAAAACAATATTGTTCACGGTTGCGCCACAGGCATACAAAGAAACAGTGTTGCTCCAAAAACAATAGCAAAGAAGCTTAAACTATAAATTTGCACCCGATAGAGGGCAGGGCCTGACGAATAAGTGAAATTATGGGGTAGAAAGTTAAAAGTGAAAAGTATGAAATGGTTGACGGTCTGTAACTAAGAATAAGCATGGGTGACGGAATGTCGATAACATAATCCCATTTTCATTATCGACAGCCCGTCACCCAGTAGAGACAGCCCGTCATCCTTAAGGGTACTCTTGCTTTCTTGCCCTGCGGGGCCCTTATATTGGGGTCCCAATTGGAGTGTTTAGTTGTCGTATGGGAGTCGCCGGCCTCTAGCCGGCCCTGCGGCCTTGATGTTTTCCAGTGTCAACAAAAACATCAAGGCCGGTGACTCCGATATGACGACTAAACACTCCAAGTGGGACCCCAATATAAGGTCAAGGTAGGAAAGCAAGAGTAACCTTAAGGGTGACGGGCTGTCTCTAAAAAATCTAAACAGAAAACCTTAATGTTAAACCCATTACTAACCTTAATGTAATGACCTTTAAAAATACAAAGGGCGCTATCACTGTACTAAAGTACCATATCCATCCAGATATGTACGGTACTCTGGACACGTTGTACATACGTATCCTGTAATACAGGATATTTATCCAGCAACGGTGTTCACCGTGTAGATATGGTACGTATCCATACAGTGTGTTCCTTGTAGATATGGGTGAATGGGGTTTCTTTACTTACCAAAATATATTTGATCAACTAAATACGTAACTGATCCATGCTTGAACCATTTTGTACTTTGTTCTTAAAATTACAAAAATAACTGAGGCAATTATCGTAGTAGGCTGACGAGATATCATATTTAAACAAGTATAATAAATAATATAATAAATTTTGGATTTAAATTAACATATCTACCAGTGTGTTATTAGTTTTCTCAAAACCTAATAACACACTGGTAACAGTTTTGGAAGTAAATATATCTCACGTCTCCCGCATATAGGGTCAATACAAACATTTCCAACTGGTTCCGGGTTCAACCATCTCTAAATTTCACACATTTATTGATCTTATATTTCTATCACGTCTTTACTTAAACCAAGAAGACAGTTCAATTCACTTCTATTGCATCTGGATCAGGTCCAAATTTGATTCTGATGAACCTGATCTGAAACCAGTAAATCCCATAATACTGAGGGTGGTGCAATAATTATGTGTACCCCAGGGTGGTGAATTCTCAAAATGGTCTGCCAAAATCGCTTGCCCCCCCCCTTTGGCCGTGCCAAAAAATCTTTGCCCCCCCCCTTTCGACGTGCCCAAAAACCTTTGCCCTCCCCCCTTTTGACGTGCCAAAAAATCATATAATGCGAACGCAGCGAGCAGGAAATTTTGCATATTTGAACGTGTTCCTAACGTTTTCCTACTCCTTTTTAGGGCGTAATATAAAATGGTACCCAAAATATCTGTGCCAATAAATTGCTTGCCCCCCCCCCCTTTCGACCTGCCAAAAATCGCTTGACCCCCCCCTTTTGACCTGCCAAATAATGCTTGCCCCCCCCTTTTGGCCTGCCAAAAAATCTTTGCCCCCCTATAATTCACCACCCCGGGGGTACACATAATTATTGCACCACCCCTGAACAGAAGCTTAAACGATACATTTTGTTTTAAATCTTACTAAGTGTGCATAGCAACCCAATGTCTTCAGTATGATCATCACTAGGTGACATTACAAACGTTGTATCTCCTAATTGGTAAAGAGGTCCATAACCAGCGCCAAATTTGTTCCACAGGTAGAATGTTAAATATGATGCAAATCCAAGATGTTGACAAATTTCTTCCAACACACTGTAATAATATTTACTCTTTATCGTATTAACGGTTACAGATCTCCACTGTTCGTCTTCTTTAAATTTGAATTCCAATCGTCCTTCATAGTCATATAAACCATTTGCTAAACGATATGCGCCAACATCTTTTGTAAGCACTGTTTACAAATTCAAAGTAAGATATCATTTATTAGCCGAGACACGAGACGAGTATCTATGCCCGGGACCACACCCTAACCCCTTAAGCCGACAATCACACCTCTTAATCAACCTGACACCCTCGTAACTTACCAATAATTCTTGTAGGGGCCTCTTATAAAAACCTTAAATGGCTAATTCTTTACGTTTCTTGGTATTTTTTTTCAGGCGATTTTCAACCAGAAAACCAAGAAAGATCCTTGATTTTGACTGTTTGCAGTTCCAAAAGACCCGATTGTACCTGCTTGCTACAAAAGGCCCCCTTTTACCGGACCCATTACCTCAAAATTCAGAGGAGTAAACTCACCAAAAATTATGATGTGTTAACCCCCGAATTTTCATCGAAGAATTTAATCTCTCCCTCGTGCGCTATTACAGCCATGCACACTTGTGATTCACTAGGAAAGAATGGAAACAGGACCGCAAAACTTTCATCGCGCTCGCGATATCGTTGCAGTATAAAATTTATTGCGCGATGCTGCGGATCAATAAAGGCATCGCAGCATCGGAGCATTTCTGAAGTCTGACGGTAAGGTTCTCTTTTGTGTCAAATCTCTCTCCGAAAGACCCCTTGCTTCGAACTGGTGTCCGCACACTACTTCACTTTCAAATTCGAGTTCCCACGCCGGGTGTAAAGGGTGTCAAAGTAAGTTAACAACTTTTCCCCATTCTTAGAAGGGAAGTTAATGTAACCAACACAGAGTAGTAAATTACGTACCAAGATCACACGATATATGGAGTACACGCTTCTTCGGGCATTTTACGTTTCCCCAACTGCTCATTATTTGTGGATACGGCGAAGATATGTACCTGCGAGCACCTGGTTGTAGCGGGCGATCCCATACAACAGGCTCCGAACTAGGACTCTCCCAGGCAGTTATTAGTGCGGGTATGTCCCAATCTATTTCAGGCACATCAAACCCCAGATAATCTCCACATGTTTCAAATTGAATAGTGCCCAGACTAAGAGGTCCATGTAAACAGACTGATCCCCATTTTTCCTGATTTCGTCGTACTTCAAGTCTCCCGCGTCGTGTTAAGTTCGGGTTACGATCGTTAACAAGTCGCCAGTGAAAAGTGTCTTGTTCTGTAATCAGGTAATTAACATAAGGTAAAAATCTCAAAAAAGTAACTTACCCCCTTAATAATGGCCATTATTCAAAAAGGGGCTATTGTATTACAACTCTGTAAAATGCGTTGGAAGCAGAATTTATTTCTGCACATTTTGACACCTCATTTGATACAATAGCCCAGAAAACAAAAAACACCTGTCAGTTCAATGTAGTAAGGTTCAGATTTGAAAGTTGCACTTACAAATTTTTACAATACAAAAACACTCAGATATCATTACACAGATTTCCTGAATACAAAATCAATACAATTTACTGCAACTTTCAAATCTTGGCTTACGTTGATTTAAATGTATGCTGTGACGTCAATATTTAGTCAATTTATTTAGATGTTTATAATTCCATGATAACGTATATTTATGTCCTATAGTCTGGTAAACAAAATCAACATAACAACAAGGATAATTCTAAATTCAAATCAAAAGTAACATATCACATAATTGTACATGAGCACAGATGTGCTGGTAAACTTTGAGTGTTGGGTTTAGTGTTGGTGGACTATGTATATAGACGAATCCAATTTCACGCATCCCTACACCTCAATGGCAGCCATATTTGGGTCCCCGTCGGCTCCATCTCACCTAAAATATGAAATGATGCTGCCTTGGAGGCTATTTTAAACTGTTACATGTAGACAAAAGAATGATGACATTTTACAACACAAAAGAATCTAACATCGAATTTTAAACGGCTTTAATATACCCAATTGGGCAGTCACAACACCAGTTTGGTGCTGCGGGGACCCAGTCATGGCCGACCAAATCCTGACCATGACTTGGCTCGCTAATATTTGTTTTACTTGGAAACACGTCTCCTGTAGAAGCAAACAACTCCACACCCATCTCCGCACCTACAACCTACCCGACACATGCACACACATATAAACAAATAAATCAACAATTCATTTGTACTAAAATAAAACAAATAAAAAAGGTATCCGTACCCGAAAGACAAGTCAGAAACACGTTGTTAGTGGATGTGCATGTTGGTAGAGACCAATTGCTAACACCCAAATCAAACAATGATGACACATTTTGCTTTCTCTTCGTTTATAATAATCTAAAGATAAATGGACGGTTGAACTGTTTCCGGTAGATTCGAAGTCGTTACTAGAACCAAGTAGGCCTTTGTACCCGAGTAATTTGCAGACGTCGTCCAAGTCATTTTGAAACCCTTCTTCATTGTAAACACTGCAGTATGTAGAGCAACATAACGTTCCCCATTCACCGCCATACTGACGTATCTCTAATCTACTGTAGTTGTAGGGATGATTTGAAACTGTCAGTCGCAACTCATTGTGTGCTGCAAATATTACAAATTAATTAATTAAAACCATGTGTAAACGATCACTGATCATACGAAAACATGTTTTCTGCAAAATACGGTATTTTTTTCTGGCAGTTTCCGTACTCCGTGCATCCACGGGTATTTATGCTTGTCAGTGAACTTTAAAACAACCCTTTTTTGCATCTCATTTCGCGAAGTTTTCAGGGAAAAAACTTTCTTAGCGATTTCACGAATTATTTGCCCTTCGACAATACCCCTATTGTCGCTAAAACGCGAACGATATTTCTAATATACCCTTTTCTGGCAGAACGCGCAGGGTTGGCTCACAGGCCCCATAGCTAAATCATGTATGAACTTCAATCACTTGGCCGGGTGCACACCGGATGCCCGCAACGGAAAATTGTTAAACTGCGATATTTTCGTAAATCCATAGAAGATATAATAAAATATTACCTCTTCTCTGGTAAAAGCAAGAGAAGTGATATTTCGACGAAAATAACCTTTTTATCAATTTCGCGAACACGTGGTTTGAAAACACCACGTTTGAAAACACCCCTTTTTTTAGTTTCGCGAATCGCGTTTCTTTATCTGAAAACACCCCTTATTTCGCGAAATTTTCGACGAGCATGAATACCCGCAAATGCACGGAGTGTGGGAACCGGTTTTTTATGATTGGTTTTCAAGTTCAGGTTCACTTTTATTACATATATTCAGGCCTTTGACCCATAATACAGGGTGTCCCAGAAAAAATTACCGAGTGAATAAAATTGAACGTAAGTCGAGAAGTAGACATCATTCAGAATCAAAAATTTTAAAATGAAGCGCATAGCCTATTTTATTGTGCATCGCGTACGTAAATTTCATTTGATTCGTTTGACTGGTTGCGAAGAAATTAACGATTACATAATGCGCGCATCAATGCAGTTCATTCCAAGTTTGATCAGGCGGTTTTTATCGCTCACCGCTTCCTAAAGTTTGTGTATCTCATTAAATTTAGTTCACATTATCTATTTTATAATTGACGGTGTTATGTTCTTCATGCTTTCACTGAAGATGAATAACAATTTGTCCGAAAAACTTTGATTTCTGCAATTGGAAGCTCTCCAATTCTTTAATTCTTTGGGTTGTGCAAATATGTTATATTTCAACTTTTTAAAGAACATTTGAGCCAAGAATGGCAATGATTAAGTGCTTGCAGTTTACGTGGAATTTTTGATATCATGTAACATTAATGTTGAAGTTTTAAAAGATTTAAAGTTTGCATTACATTTTCTACGACATAGACATATGGCTAGATATAAATTCCAAAAGCCTTTGTTTTGTACGGTTCTTAATAATAATAATAATAATAATAATAATAATAATAATAATAATTATATAATAATAATAATAATAATAATAATAATAATAATAATAATAATAATAACGATAATAATAATTTTGCATAAAACCAACATTAGTGAGAGGTAATACCATTAATATAGCCGTAGTGTTAAAGCCATATTATAACATATGCCCTCACTATTTTTCTAAATTCTGGGTTTTTTTACATAATTATAAAGTACTTGATTAAACTAACATACCCTGCAAACATCAAGACTCTAGGTGCTGTAGTTTAATCACAATTCAAGATTTTGAATAAAACGCAGGAACCGTCGTTTTATTATTACAATGGAAATATTAGTTGAACGCGTACTCGATGTTCATAACACAGTATGTACATCATGGCGATACACAAAGGATCGTGTCGTAGCACAACTGGTAGTAAATTCCAATTTTCTATGCTTTACCTCATTTGTTCAGCTTAAAATTAAAAGGGGATATATCTGACAGTAAAAGCTAACATTTTATGGAAAAGAAAATTAATACTAATCTATTTTTATGGAAATGTTATAACATGGCTTTAAATAGGAGTAACTGTGGAATAATTTTAACAAAACATGGAAACACTTACCGTTTGAAACATTTTTTGTACAAACTGCTCCTAGAATCGAACATAAAAGTAGTAAATTTGCAGCAAGTATCCAGGCAGGAATTGCCATTTTAAACAGTGCATACCATCCTCCACGTCTCAAATGAAATGTACTTGACTTATCCCTTTTATAGCAATAAAATCAATAATATTTTGTTCAAACGGTGTGTTATATAAGTGTATCAGACGTCAATCAAAAAAGGAAAACACTTCTGAAAGACATCAAAGATCAAGTTATTTGACGTTTAATTGAAAAACATTGAAATACGCGTGTAGATTTAGAATATTACACAATTATTTAAAGTGTGTCTTTTATATGAATATGTGACCGTTCACGGCGAATGAGCCGTAAATTCCTCCCTCGGTCAATTTAGTTTTATTTCATGTTTAAAAATATACATCATAAGCTTTAAAATGGTATAGCATTTGACTTCAAACGATATCCAGAAGCGGGTTTATGGTTTGTTAAACTTTGCTCCTTCAACAAAGTTATAGTTTTTTTCTTTTTAGCGGTCATTTCAAATCATCCCCAAGTCAACGAGGTTTAAGAAAGTTCTCTCATTGTTAATAGTTGGTTATACATACCTATACAAAATACAATGCCTGGTAACCCACCACTTGAACAGGATTTAGCCAAAGCAAACAAAGACCAGAGCTATTAAAATTTCTATAGCCATCTAAGGTAGAAGCTTATTAACCACTTCAACAATAGGATTATTGATTGGTGTTTGACTATTAAAATGAGATAGATGTCGCGCCAGCTTAAATTACCGATGAATACGACCTTCGTACACATTTTACACTGTAACTCGGAATACAATTTAGGGAATTTATGGCTCATTCGTGCTGTACGGTCACATATTGTTCTGGTTAGAAACGCACCATTTGATTCTCAGGGGAAATGGGAGAAAACAAAACATTAATATATTTTTTTTTTTTTTTTATATTGGTTTGCTTGATATGACGCTTCGATATGACGTTAAGAATGATATTTATAGCCTTACAGAGGACTTAGAAAATATTTAATCTATATCTATTTTACCTATAGTGTTAGATCAAGAGCTGTAGGCATTCTTGTATTGTTTGTGATATTTGTACAATGTGTGAAATAAAATACGTTTCTAACAAATATTATGTGTGAATCTGTGTGATTTTTTTACTCTTTCTGATGTTTTAATAAATTTATAATTAAAAGACACAACAAAATATTGTTAATTCCACCGTAAATGATCGTTTTAAAATGGTATTCATTTACTTGCCCCTCCCCCCTGGGAAAAATATCCTTCCGAACGCCACCACTTTTCTGATTTTCGCGACACTATATACACGTAGTAAACGCCCAAAACACGATACGATTCAATCTTACAGAGGACTTAGAAAATAGTTAATATTAGTTTGATCTCTAGTGTTGATTTCAAAAGCTGTTCCCGGTCTATATCTATACAAAGACGAGGAGACTAGTTCTTCGTCTTCATTTCATTTAAACCGCAACTTTAAGGGTATACGAGGTATTGTTGGTCGAAACAGCCAAAAAATCGATTTTCATTATATGAATCAATATATTATTGAAAAATAACACTTTGGTGTTTTGCAAAATTTCAGTCTACAAATCATATACTTTGAAAACTTGCTTAATTTATTGTTGTTATTGAATTATGTACGTTTTACAAAAGTGTTGTTGTTTCAGCCCTCTTTACAACATAACTCAAGAACCACAGGACCTACAAAAGTATATCTGTGATATTTAAATTCTTCTACACGCTCGTTATGAATTGAGCAATGCAATTTTTCCTCAAGCTCACTACCATTCGCAAAATGCTGTGAACTACATTTTTTTTGCTCCTTCGACCAACAATACACCGTATACCCTTAATAGATATTTTCATGACCTTTTTACTTTTTATGCAATCTATGAATAAATGTATACCCTAGAAACCCATCCGGTGTAATGCCAAAAATATTCATTAGCTAACTGTTGATCTCTGTAGCTAATTAGAGATAAACATCGTATATTTGTAATATGATCAAGCAAAATCAGTCGGAAGTCGGAAATATAGATATTGCGATATAAAATCTATGGATATAGCCAAAGGAAAGAAATGACTTAAAAATATGTTGTAAATAAATAGAAAGCAAGAAGTAAGAAAGTAAGAAACAATAAAACAAAAAGGCATAAATAACCAAGCAAAAAATAAGTCCCATCCCACATCCATTTACCTCGTACCCACAAGTTAATGACACTTAACCCTATTCTATTACCCGCCATCAATTAACATAACTTTTGTTACCAGTGTGTAGTTATTTTTTGAGAAAAATGCAAAATTAGCCACAAAATTTATCAGGGGCTGTATTACCACCTTAAAGGTTACTTTACATACCAAAATATATTTGATTAACTTCAGACTGAAATAGGAGAAAAAGAGGGAGCAATTAGGGTTCGTTTTTTCTAACCCCATGTAGCTTCAAAAGATATGAGCAGTTAAAGAGTTTCCAAAACAATAGGAAACGAAAGCAAATAAATTATTTCCTTTGGCTATATCCATAGATTTTATATCGCAATATCAATATTTCCGACTTCCGACTGATTTTGCTTGATCATATTACACATATACGATGTTTATCTCTAATTAGCTACAGAGATCAACAGTTAGCTAATGAATATTTTTGGCATTACACCGGATGGGTTTCTAGGGTATACATTTATTCATAGATTGCATAAAAAGTAAAAAGGTCATGAAAATATTTATTAAGGGTATACGGTGTATTGTTGGTCGAAGGAGCAAAAAAAATGTAGTTCACAGCATTTTGCGAATGGTAGTGAGCTTGAGGAAAAATTGCATTGCTCAATTCATAACGAGCGTGTAGAAGAATTTAAATATCACAGATATACTTTTGTAGGTCCTGTGGTTCTTGAGTTATGTTGTAAAGAGGGCTGAAACAACAACACTTTTGTAAAACGTACATAATTCAATAACAACAATAAATTAAGCAAGTTTTCAAAGTATATGATTTGTAGACTGAAATTTTGCAAAACACCAAAGTGTTATTTTTCAA
This sequence comes from Amphiura filiformis, assembly GCF_039555335.1. NCBI lineage: Eukaryota > Metazoa > Echinodermata > Ophiuroidea > Amphilepidida > Amphiuridae > Amphiura > Amphiura filiformis. The sequence continues at coordinate 56,529,240 of NC_092634.1, read as the reverse complement.
TAATATATTGATTCAGATAATGAAAATCGATTTTTTGGCTGTTTCGACCAACAATACCTCGTATACCCTTAAAGTTGCGGTTTAAATGAAATGAAGACGAAGAACTAGTCTCCTCGTCTTTGTATAGATATAGACCGGGAACAGCTTTTGAAATCAACACTAGAGATCAAACTAATATTAACTATTTTCTAAGTCCTCTGTAAGACTATAAATATAATTCTTAATGTCATATTGAAGCTTCATATCAAGCAATCCATTATGTAATTAGAGAATAAAGGTATTGTGCATCTATCGTCTCATATAACACGGGCGACATCATTATTTTAAGTAAAACAACGAGGCGAAGCCGAGTTGTTTTACGCCAAAAATAATGATGTCGCCCGTGTTATATATGAGACGATAGATGCACGACAGCGACTAAAAACAATACCTTTATTCTCATTCTTAAACACTTCAACTCAAATAAAAAGTATTACCAATTTTAATCAAATTAAATCCTACATTTTACAAGGAATTACCTAGGGCTTAAAAATCGATCAGTCCAGTTGTTGCTATGCGCCTCCGATTGGTTTAAATAGCGAGTACCCGTACCGTTGCACACGCGATGACCCGTGTGATATCGTGTCATATCACATGGGTAAGAACCAATAAGATTGCAGGAACGCTTTCAAGCGTTTAAGAATACGATCTAACCAAGAGCTGTAGGCATTCTTGTATTGTTTGTAAAATGTTTTGTCAAATAAAATACATCTTTAAAACATTATGTGTGCATTTATCTTATTTTTGTCTCTTTCTGTTTGTTAAAAGTAATCAGAAAATATCATAAAAAAATATTCAATAAATATCGATTCATCGTATCGTGTATCTGGTTTAATTAATTATTAATATAGCGCCACCACTTTTCCCGATCGAACCTTTCATAAATCACTATTATACTTGACTTGATCAAGATGAAAGACGGCCGAACTTCATTAAGTATGCATGATATCTACTAAATATTCATATTGACATTTCGAGATAAATATTCATATTCACATTGCGGACCAATCAGAATACTTCGGTGTAAATCAGTCTTGCCGGTTCTGAATGCATAATTAATGCTTGATCTATTTAAAATGCGGAAATAAACACTACTTATGAATAATATATCATTTATCGATCATGAATATGCATGTTATCATGACGTTAAAATCATCCGATTGAATCGTATCGTGTTTTGGGCGTTTACTACGTGTATATAGTGTCGCGAAAATCAGAAAAGTGGTGGCGTTTCGGAAGGATATTTTTCCCAGGGGGAGAGGGGCAAGTAAATGAATACCATTTTAAAACGATCATTTACGGTGGAATTAACAATATTTTGTTGTGTCTTTTAATTATAAATTTATTAAAACATCAGAAAGAGTAAAAAAATCACACAGATTCACACATAATATTTGTTAGAAACGTATTTTATTTCACACATTGTACAAATATCACAAACAATACAAGAATGCCTACAGCTCTTGATCTAACACTATAGGTAAAAAAGATATAGATTAAATATTTTCTAAGTCCTCTGTAAGGCTATAAATATCATTCTTAACGTCATATCGAAGCGTCATATCAAGCAAACCAATATATCAAAAAGTTAAAAATATATTAATGTTTTGTTTTCTCCCATTTCCCCCTGAGAATCAAATGGTGCGTTTCTAACCAGAACAATATGTGACCGTACAGCACGAATGAGCCATAAATTCCCTAAATTGTATTCCGAGTTACAGTGTAAAATGTGTACGAAGGTCGTATTCATCGGTAATTTAAGCTGGCGCGACATCTATCTCATTTTAATAGTCAAACACCAATCAATAATCCTATTGTTGAAGTGGATAATAAGCTTCTACCTTAGATGGCTATAGAAATTTTAATAGCTCTGGTCTTTGTTTGCTTTGGCTAAATCCTGTTCAAGTGGTGGGTTACCAGGCATTGTATTTTGTATAGGTATGTATAACCAACTATTAACAATGAGAGAACTTTCTTAAACCTCGTTGACTTGGGGATACATACATACATACATATACAATTTATACCGCGCATATTATCTAATTAAAGGTCAAAGCGCCTTTACAATACATAAGGAAATAATTACAAATTACATTTACATAAAAAGATGTGTTTTTAAAAGTTTCTTGAAAACAATGAGGGAAACAGCTTCTCTGATGGAGAGAGGAAGCATGTTCCATAGCCGGGGTCCAAACTGAAAAGGCCCTGTCACCTGTTGAACGATGGGTTTTGGGAATATGGAGCCTAGTATGATCAACGGATGAACGGAGGTAATGATGTGAAATGCTTTGACTGTTGTATAAAGTAATATCAGAGGAGAGGTATGTTGGTAGTGAGCCATTTAAAGATTGATACATATACACAAGTAACTTAAAATTAACACGTTGGCGGACAGGTAGCCAATGAAGCCTCGCCAGGTAGGGAGATATGTGTTCACGTCTCTTAACGCCACAAATCAGGCGCACAGCCTTATTTTGAATACGCTGAAGTTTATCAAATTGCGCATTGGTGATGCCTGCAAGCAATGAATTTCCGTAGTCAAGGCGAGATAGAACAAGAGCCCTGATAATATGATGGCAAGTGTCCTCATCTAAATATTTCCTGATTCGGCCAATGTTTCTTAGCTGGTAGTTAAGAGTGCGGCACAATCCCCCCACCTGGCTGGTCATTGACCCATCCGAATCCATGATAACACCCAGATTGCGGACGGAATTTGTAGGTTTAATCTCAGCAGTACCAACATTAAGGGTGAGATCAGGATGAGATCTTAAATTGTGAGGTGATCCAATGATCAGAAACTCAGTTTTCTCCATGTTTAATTTCAATTTGTTTGATGTCATCCAATTTTGAATATCTGTTATACACCTCTCAATACAAGTGAGTGAACTAAGACATTCTGCTCGGTTCCTGGGATCATACGATATATAGATTTGAGTGTCATCGGCATAGATATGGTACAATAAATTGTGACTGCGTAATATATGTGACCGTACAGCACGAATGAGCCGTAAATGTCCTCAATTGTATTCTGAGTTACAGTGTAAAATGGGCATGAAGGTCGTATTCATAGGTACCTCAATTGGGTGCTACGTGTACCTCATTTAATGAGATACACGTAGCACCAAATTGAAATACCTATGAATATGACCTTCATGCCCATTTTACACTGTAACTCAGAATACAATTGAGGACATTTACGGCTCATTCGTGCTGTACGGTCACATATTACTAAGGGAAGAATGTATGTTGTAAATATCAGAGGCCCCATTATGGAACCCTGAGGCACTCCGCAGTCCAAAGGGATGTCACTAGAGCATTGGCCATCAATAGAGACCCGACTGTATCTATTTAACATGTATGACCGGAACCAAGCAAGAGGTGGACCTGTAACTCCAAGAGCTGTTTCTAGTCTGTGAAAAGAGTGTTGTGATCGATCGTATCAAATGCTGCTGTGAGATCCAGCATAACTAAGAGCACCATTTTGTTGTCATCAAGCTCACGCAGGACATCACCATGAACTTTCAGCAGTGCTGTCTCGGTGCTATGCCCTTTGCGATAGGCAGACTGCATAGACTCATTCAGTCCATGGCAACTCAAATAGTCTTTAAACTTGGATGCCACAACACTCTCGATCACTTTGGCAATAAATGGTATATTGCAAACAGGCCTATAGTTCTTAAATATGTTTTGGTCCAGAGTAGGCTTCTTTAATATAGGAGTAACCATTGCACTTTTAAGTAAATCAGGGAAATTACCAGATTCAAGAGACATATTTACAATGCAGGTTATTGTAGGCACAACAACAGGCAGATTTTGTTTCAGTAGCCATGTTGGTAGCTGATCAAGAGCACAAGTTTTATTTGTGAGGCGTTTAATCACCGTTTCGATCTCATCCATAGAAATAGGCTCAAAAACGTGTAATCTGTGAGTTGTTGTGTCTAAAAAGCTACTATCTAACTCAGTGGGAGCACCAACTTCCTGTGATGATTTGAAATGACCGCTAAAACGAAAAAAGCTATAACTTTGTTGAAGGAGCAAAGTTTAACAAACCATAAACCCGCTTCTGGATATCGTTTGAAGTCAAATGATATACCATTTTAAAGCTTATGATGTATATTTTTAAACATGAAATAAAACTAAATTGACCGAGGGAGGAATTTACGGCTCATTCGCCGTGAACGGTCACATATTCATATAAAAGACACACTTTAAATAATTGTGTAATATTCTAAATCTACACGCGTATTTCAATGTTTTTCAATTAAACGTCAAATAACTTGATCTTTGATGTCTTTCAGAAGTGTTTTCCTTTTTTGATTGACGTCTGATACACTTATATAACACACCGTTTGAACAAAATATTATTGATTTTATTGCTATAAAAGGGATAAGTCAAGTACATTTCATTTGAGACGTGGAGGATGGTATGCACTGTTTAAAATGGCAATTCCTGCCTGGATACTTGCTGCAAATTTACTACTTTTATGTTCGATTCTAGGAGCAGTTTGTACAAAAAATGTTTCAAACGGTAAGTGTTTCCATGTTTTGTTAAAATTATTCCACAGTTACTCCTATTTAAAGACATGTTATAACATTTCCATAAAAATAGATTAGTATTAATTTTCTTTTCCATAAAATGTTAGCTTTTACTGTCAGATATATCCCCTTTTAAGTTTAAGCTGAACAAATGAGGTAAAGCATAGAAAATTGGAATTTACTACCAGTTGTGCTACGACACGATCCTTTGTGTATCGCCATGATGTACATACTGTGTTATGAACATCGAGTACGCGTTCAACTAATATTTCCATTGTAATAATAAAACGACGGTTCCTGCGTTTTATTCAAAGCTTAATTGTGATTAAACTACAGCACCTAGAGTCTTGATGTTTGCAGGGTATGTTAGTTTAATCAAGTACTTTATAATTATGTAAAAAAACCCAGAATTTAGAAAAATAGTGAGGGCATATGTTATAATATGGCTTTAACACTACGGCTATATTAATGGTATTACCTCTCACTAATGTTGGTTTTATGCAAAATTATTATTATCGTTATTATTATTATTATTATTATTATTATTATTATATTATAATTATTATTATTATTATTATTATTATTATTATTATTATTATTATTATTATTATTATTAAGAACCGTACAAAACAAAGGCTTTTGGAATTTATATCTAGCCATATGTCTATGTCGTAGAAAATGTAATGCAAACTTTAAATCTTTTAAAACTTCAACATTAATGTTACATGGTATCAAAAATTCCACGTAAACTGCAAGCACTTAATCATTGCCATTCTTGGCTCAAATGTTCTTTAAAAAGTTGAAATATAACATATTTGCACAACCCAAAGAATTAAAGAATTGGAGAGCTTCCAATTGCAGAAATCAAAGTTTTTTCGGACAAATTGTTATTCATCTTCAGTGAAAGCATGAAGAACATAACACCGTCAATTATAAAATAGATAATGTGAACTAAATTTAATGAGATACACAAACTTTAGGAAGCGGTGAGCGATAAAAACCGCCTGATCAAACTTGGAATGAACTGCATTGATGCGCGCATTATGTAATCGTTAATTTCTTCGCAACCAGTCAAACGAATCAAATGAAATTTACGTACGCGATGCACAATAAAATAGGCTATGCGCTTCATTTTAAAATTTTTGATTCTGAATGATGTCTACTTCTTGACTTACGTTCAATTTTATTCACTCGGTAATTTTTTCTGGGACACCCTGTATTATGGGTCAAAGGCCTGAATATATGTAATAAAAGTGAACCTGAACTTGAAAACCAATCATAAAAAACCGGTTCCCGCACTCCGTGCATCCGCGGGTATTCATGCTCGTCGAAAATTTCGCGAAATAAGGGGTGTTTTCAGATAAAGAAACGCGATTCGCGAAACTAAAAAAGGGTGTTTTCAAACGTGGTGTTTTCAAGCCACGTGTTGGCGAAATTGATAAAAAGGTTATTTTCGTCGAAATATCACTTCTCTTGCTTTTACCAGAGAAGAGGTAATATTTTATTATATCTTCTATGGATTTACGAAAATATCGCAGTTTAACAATTTTCCGTTGCGGGCATCCGGTGTGCACCCGGCCAAGTGATTGAAGTTCATACATGATTTAGCTATGGGGCATGTGAGCCAACCCTGCGCGTTCTGCCAGAAAAGGGTATATTAGAAATATCGTTCGCGTTTCAGCGACAATAGGGGTATTGTCGAAGGGCAAATAATTCGTGAAATCGCTAAGAAAGTTTTTTCCCTGAAAACTTCGCGAAATGAGATGCAAAAAAAGGGTTGTTTTTAAAGTTCACTGACAAGCATAAATACCCGTGGATGCACGGAGTACGGAAACTGCCAGAAAAAAATACCGTATTTTGCAGAAAACATGTTTTCGTATGATCAGTGATCGTTTACACATGGTTTTAATTAATTAATTTGTAATATTTGCAGCACACAATGAGTTGCGACTGACAGTTTCAAATCATCCCTACAACTACAGTAGATTAGAGATACGTCAGTATGGCGGTGAATGGGGAACGTTATGTTGCTCTACATACTGCAGTGTTTACAATGAAGAAGGGTTTCAAAATGACTTGGACGACGTCTGCAAATTACACGGGTACAAAGGCCTACTTGGTTCTAGTAACGACTTCGAATCTACCGGAAACAGTTCAACCGTCCATTTATCTTTAGATTATTATAAACGAAGAGAAAGCAAAAATGTGTCATCATTGTTTGATTTGGGTGTTAGCAATTGGTCTCTACCAACATGCACATCCACTAACAACGTGTTTCTGACTTGTCTTTCGGGTACGGATACCTTTTTTATTTGTTTTATTTTAGTACAAATGAATTGTTGATTTATTTGTTTATATGTGTGTGCATGTGTCGGGTAGGTTGTAGGTGCGGAGATGGGTGTGGAGTTGTTTGCTTCTACAGGAGACGTGTTTCCAAGTAAAACAAATATAGACGAGCCAAGTCATGGTCAGGATTTGGTCGGCCATGACTGGGTCCCCGCAGCACCAAACTGGTGTTGTGACTGCCCAATTGGGTATATTAAAGCCGTTTAAAATTCGATGTTAGATTCTTTTGTGTTGTAAAATGTCATCATTCTTTTGTCTACATGTAACAGTTTAAAATAGCCTCCAAGGCAGCATCATTTCATATTTTAGGTGAGATGGAGCCGACGGGGACCCAAATATGGCTGCCATTGAGGTGTAGGGATGCGTGAAATTGGATTCGTCTATATACATAGTCCACCAACACTAAACCCAACACTCAAAGTTTACCAGCACATCTGTGCTCATGTACAATTATGTGATATGTTACTTTTGATTTGAATTTAGAATTATCCTTGTTGTTATGTTGATTTTGTTTACCAGACTATAGGACATAAATATACGTTATCATGGAATTATAAACATCTAAATAAATTGACTAAATATTGACGTCACAGCATACATTTAAATCAACGTAAGCCAAGATTTGAAAGTTGCAGTAAATTGTATTGATTTTGTATTCAGGAAATCTGTGTAATGATATCTGAGTGTTTTTGTATTGTAAAAATTTGTAAGTGCAACTTTCAAATCTGAACCTTACTACATTGAATTGACAGGTGTTTTTTGTTTTCTGGGCTATTGTATCAAATGAGGTGTCAAAATGTGCAGAAATAAATTCTGCTTCCAACGCATTTTACAGAGTTGTAATACAATAGCCCCTTTTTGAATAATGGCCATTATTAAGGGGGTAAGTTACTTTTTTGAGATTTTTACCTTATGTTAATTACCTGATTACAGAACAAGACACTTTTCACTGGCGACTTGTTAACGATCGTAACCCGAACATAACACGACGCGGGAGACTTGAAGTACGACGAAATCAGGAAAAATGGGGATCAGTCTGTTTACATGGACCTCTTAGTCTGGGCACTATTCAATTTGAAACATGTGGAGATTATCTGGGGTTTGATGTGCCTGAAATAGATTGGGACATACCCGCACTAATAACTGCCTGGGAGAGTCCTAGTTCGGAGCCTGTTGTATGGGATCGCCCGCTACAACCAGGTGCTCGCAGGTACATATCTTCGCCTTATCCACAAATAATGAGCAGTTGGGGAAACGTAAAATGCCCAAAGAAGCGTGTACTCCATATATCGTGTGATCTTGGTACGTAATTTACTACTCTGTGTTGGTTACATTATCTTCCCTTCTAAGAATGGGGAAAAGTTGTTAACTTACTTTGACACCCTTTACACCCGGCGTGGGAACTCGAATTTGAAAGTGAAGTAGTGTGCGGACACCAGTTCGAAGCAAGGGGTCTTTCGGAGAGAGATTTGACACAAAAGAGAACCTTACCGTCAGACTTCAGAAATGCTCCGATGCTGCGATGCCTTTATTGATCCGCAGCATCGCGCAATAAATTTTATACTGCAACGATATCGCGAGCGCGATGAAAGTTTTGCGGTCCTGTTTCCATTCTTTCCTAGTGAATCACAAGTGTGCATGGCTGTAATAGCGCACGAGGGAGAGATTAAATTCTTCGATGAAAATTCGGGGGGGTTAACACATCATAAATTTTTGGTGAGTATACTCCCTCTGAATTTTGAGGTAATGGGTCCGGTAAAAGGGGGCCTTTTGTAGCAAGCAGGTACAATCGGGTCTTTTGGAACTGCAAACAGTCAAAATCAAGGATCTTTCTTGGTTTTCTGGTTGAAAATCGCATGAAAAAAAATACCAAGAAACGTAAAGAATTAGCCATTTAAGGTTTTTATAAGAGGCCCATACAAGAATTATTGGTAAGTTACGAGGGTGTCAGGTTGATTAAGAGGTGTGATTGTCGGCTTAAGGGGTTAGGGTGTGGTCCCGGGCATAGATACTCGTCTCGTGTCTCGGCTAATAAATGATATCTTACTTTGAATTTGTATACAGTGCTTACAAAAGATGTTGGCGCATATCGTTTAGCAAATGGTTTATGTGACTATGAAGGACGATTGGAATTCAAATTTAAAGAAGACGAACAGTGGAGATCTGTAACCGTTAATACGATAAAGAGTAAATATTATTACAGTGTGTTGGAAGAAATTTGTCAACATCTTGGATTTGCATCATATTTAACATTCTACCTGTGGAACAAATTTGGCGCTGGTTATGGACCTCTTTACCAATTAGGAGATACAACGTTTGTAATGTCACCTAGTGATGATCATACTGAAGACATTGGGTTGCTATGCACACTTAGTAAGATTTAAAACAAAATGTATCGTTTAAGCTTCTGTTCAGGGGTGGTGCAATAATTATGTGTACCCCGGGGTGGTGAATTATAGGGGGCAAAGATTTTTGGCAGGCCAAAAGGGGGGGCAAGCATTATTTGGCAGGTCAAAAGGGGGGGTCAAGCGATTTTTGGCAGGTCGAAAGGGGGGGGGGGCAAGCAATTTTTGGCACAGATATTTTGGGTACCATTTTATATTACGCCCTAAAAAGGAGTAGGAAAACGTTAGGAACACGTTCAAATATGCAAAATTTCCTGCTCGCTGCGTTCGCATTATATGATTTTTTTCTAAAGGGGGGGGGGGGGTCGAAAGGGGGGGCAAGCGATTTTTGGCAGATTATTTTGAGAATTCACCACCCCGGGGGTACACATAATTATTGCACCACCCCTCAGTATTATGGGATTTACTGGTTTCAGATCAGGTACATCAGAATCAAATTTGGACCTGATCCAGATGCAATAGAAGTGAACTGAACTGTCTTCTTGGTTTAAGTAAAGACGTGATAGAAATATAAGATCAATAAATGTGTGAAATTTAGAGATGGTTGAACCCGGAACCAGTTGGAAATGTTTGTATTGACCCTATATGCGGGAGACGTGAGATATGTAATTTACTTCAAAACTGTTACCAGTGTGTTATTATGTTTTGAGAAAACTAATAACACACTGGTAGATATGTTAATTTAAATCCAAAATTTATTATATTATTTATTATACTTGTTTAAATATGATATCTCGTCAGCCTACTACGATAATTGCCTCAGTTATTTTTGTAATTTTAAGAACAAAGTACAAAATGGTTCAAGCATGGATCAGTTACGTATTTAGTTGATCAAATATATTTTGGTAAGTAAAGAAACCCCATTCACCCATATCTACAAGGAACACACTGTATGGATACGTACCATATCTACACGGTGAACACCGTTGCTGGATAAATATCCTGTATTACAGGATACGTATGTACAACGTGTCCAGAGTACCGTACATATCTGGATGGATATGGTACTTTAGTACAGTGATAGCGCCCTTTGTATTTTTAAAGGTCATTACATTAAGGTTAGTAATGGGTTTAACATTAAGGTTTTCTGTTTAGATTTTTTAGAGACAGCCCGTCACCCTTAAGGTTACTCTTGCTTTCCTACCTTGACCTTATATTGGGGTCCCACTTGGAGTGTTTAGTCGTCATATCGGAGTCACCGGCCTTGATGTTTTTGTTGACACTGGAAAACATCAAGGCCGCAGGCTCGGCTAGAGGCCGGCGACTCCCCATACGACAACTAAACACTCCAATTGGGACCCCAATATAAGGGCCCCGCAGGGCAAGAAAGCAAGAGTACCCTTAAGGATGACGGGCTGTCTCTACTGGGTGACGGGCTGTCGATAATGAAAATGGGATTATGTTATCGACATTCCGTCACCCATGCTTATTCTTAGTTACAGACCGTCAACCATTTCATACTTTTCACTTTTAACTTTCTACCCCATAATTTCACTTATTCGTCAGGCCCTGCCCTCTATCGGGTGCAAATTTATAGTTTACCCTGATAACACAAAGAGGTTGGCCCGACGTTGGGTATTGGTCGCCATGGACGGTGGCTGAACGTCGGCTCAGATGTCGGCTGCTCATTGGGTATATGTCCTGCCGACGAGGTCGGCCCGACTTCGGCTCGACCACCGGCCGACGTAATGCCGACTGCTTAAAAGCCGGTGCCGACCCTAACCCGACTTCAACAACGTCGGCCCGACCTTGGAACTACGTTGGACCAACCATTATCCAACGTCGATCCAACGATTGGCAAGTTAGCCCAATGAGACGAAAAATCATGAAAAAATTTAGTAGCGTATACTTTGCTTACACCGAGTCTTACACTTACCTACTCTCTATTTTACAACGAACACAAATTTCCTAGCTTAATTTACACAAGTCACTTACTGGACCTACCGGGATTCGATCCAGGGACCTTCGGTTTATAAATCTGGTGCTCTACCGACTGAGCTACCGAGGTTTCTATATTTGATGAAGTGTTTTAAGTTAATATAAGCAATATTTTGATGGCTAAACCTGCTAAAGTGTATTATTTAAAGGATATTGATCAAATTTACTGTAAATATTGATAACATTTACTAAATTTGTTGATTTGTTTTCTTTATAAAGTAATATACATGTAAAAATAAAAAATTTGGATTAATAACATTGGCCCGACATCAAAGATTTGATGAATTTCACCGACCTCAACCCGACGTCGCCCCAAAGTCAGCGGGCCGACATTCACTTAGTGACGTAGGGCCGACCTCAACCCGACGTCGCCCCAAAGTCAGCGGGCCGACATTCACTTAGTGACGTGGGGCCGACCTCAACGGACGTCTCCCCAAAGTCAGCAGGCCGACGTTCACTTAGTGACGTAAGGCCGATGTCCGCCCGACGACTTCAGCAGGACCCCGACCCCTTGCCGACTTCGCCGACCAATACCCGACGTCGGGCCAACCTCTTTGTGTTATCAGGGTAAGCTTCTTTGCTATTGTTTTTGGAGCAACACTGTTTCTTTGTATGCCTGTGGCGCAACCGTGAACAATATTGTTTTTGAGCAATATTGTCTTTGAGCTAACGAAGGTTTCTTTACATATCAAATTATATTTCATCAATTTTGTTTCAGAAATAGAAGAAAAAGAGGACGCAATTATGGTTTTTTTTGGGAGGGACACCCTGTACATGAACTTTGGATTGATCCGTTTTGCTGTTGTCAATGTGCGATTGGTTTAACAAACGTTTCTTTTTTCATAATTCGATATCTACTAGGTTAATTTAAAACCTAAATTGTAAAATTATAGTATAATCTAAACACCTACCAAAAAGTTATTACCCCCTCTATTACGAAACAAAACTCTAAATCTATGCATTAAATCGAAAAACTGAAATAGCAAAAAAAACCCAGTTTAATTCTGCAAATTTTGATACATCATTTGTCTGTATAGCTCAAAATCTGTAGCCATTAAGAAGATGCATTTTCAAAAGTTTCGCTTCCAGAGGCGACCAGGCACTCTAGCAACAAAAGTAACATTTTTAATGGGTTTAGGTGCAACTTTTGAATAGCAAATTTTGAACTATTAAGACAAATGAGGCATCAAAATTTGCAAAACAAAACTGTGTTTCCTTTTTCTGTTTCAGTTTTCAAATTTGATGCAAAGATTGAGCTATTATCTCATAATTAAAGGGTAATTACTTTTTGGTAGATGTTTAGATGGAAGCCACGAGGAAGATACTAGGGAGGGGAAAGCTGCTGCATGACCTTCATCCCCGGCTACGCCACTTGTGCTGCGAATGCATTGGTGTGGAAGACCGCGGGCGTTGCAGTGGACGAAATTGCATACAATCTTTTAAAAGTATCGAAATAAATGTTTATAAATATGTTACGATTTCCATTTTATTATAATTGGACCTGTTACTTTTGTTACTAGCTTTATGCGATGTTTGGTCATATGAACTCATTTCTAATCAGTGCTGTATGGTTATGCTCTTATGACCGTTTAATAGACAGTTTGCGAAATGCATTTTTCAAATTTATTTCGATTTCTACGTGAAATTAATCCCCTAGGTGTAGAAGTCGCCACAAAATTAAGGAAATTAAGCAAGCTGATTATTTTTACGCCATGGTTACACGCAAAAGTATATTCAAGCCTTGACGTTTGGGTTATCAAATTATTTTAACCTAATTCAATCACTAATTAGACTGCTCTGCATTCCCTTTTGATAAACAATTCATACCATTCCATGCATAAAACGCAACACATCCCCAGTGACTTTCCAATGGATAGCTAGCTGTTGGCCCGGCAGTTGGATCAGAACAGGTCCTTTTTGGATTTTCCATGATCACGGGATTAGAGGGATGATAAATTAAAATGGTCTACTACAGTAGACTAATCACTAATTTGCAATAACATGTGGCTTTTTTAACCATGTCCAATATCTGGTCTTCTAATTAGATTATGTAGAACTTGTGATTTTCTAATACATGAGCAAATGTACAAACTATTGTTCTTAAATTGACATATTTTTGGCTCATAATTTACTGCTCCTATCGATTCATACTTTCACTTCGAACCATAGAGGCTTTCATGGCAGGGTGGTTTTTGCATAGATAATCCCCCAGACGTTGAAGATTGTGCTTTAGAAACCATATTTTGCAAACTCTCTAAAATTTCAATTGTACGAAACGTCATTTTTGTGATTTGTTTTTATATGTGATATTGCCAATATATTATATACTGTCCACGTTTTTCAGACAATACGATATCTACTAGATTAATTGGAAACCCACTTGACAAAGCAATTGTAGAAGTCTCAAATGGACTGTCTTGGGGTAGGATCTGTGTTAACTCTTGGAGAATTGAACATGCAGAAGAAGTTTGTCAACAAGCAGGTTTCAATGGCGCATTAGCAGCTCTTTCCATTCCTACTGAAGGTGCAACAGATTCTCAAACTGAAGTGTATTTCAATCCTATATCGCTTTATTTTTGTGGTGGTGATTTTCATTTGATTGGTTGTAGGGATTCTGTTAGTCAAAGTTGTGAATGTCAACGCTATCGTGCCGGCGTAAAATGTAAGTTTGTTATGTTTGCAAAATTTATATTTCTAATAATAGAGACTCGACGGATTTCAAAACTTCTTACCTCATGAAATCCTTTCAAAGCCAAACATTTACCACAACTTGCAGCATACGTAAATATGCATTTTCAATACGAAAATAGGGAAGAAAAAAACATTGGTCCCGAGGACCCTTTCCTTGAGCAAGTAAATTCTTTAATTAATAGTATATAACATAACTCTACTGACTTATTCTGATGTTCCCACTTACAGGTGCCACTACTCAATATGATCAAAGTCGCGTATATCTTTTAGACATCTTAGATGATTTGCGTTTGATACCCGTACATAATAATTCGATATACTATTTCCGACTTCAAGTACGTAGTCATAACAGATGGTACCCTGTTTGTGGGATACTCTCACCACGTACACAAACGCGGTTAGAATGTCACAGAGATACTTACGACTCCGAAGACATGACATCAAAGCTAAATTCTAGCCATGTAGGAATAATCAAATATGATGAATTGGATTATTTGTGGATCGTAGAAGGACATTGCTCTATGTATGGATTATCTGAGACTCGTCACTTCTGTCGAACAAGTAAGTATGTCAGAAATATTAGCCGAAAATAGAACATACATTTTATTTAACACTTTTCGCTGGAACACAAGTGCTTTATAATATTACCAGTCTCTAATGTTTACTATAATTGTACATTCATATTTATAAAGGAAACTTACACGAGATTCATTAATCAGGTATTTGGCGTTTAGAAATCATACCATATACATGGCCGATAGATCTCAAAGTTTCACGGGGAATAACTCGCTGAATATATGAAGAGAAAGAGACGGATAACAAAATATAACTTCACTATAATCTTTAATTCCGCATCATCAAAATAATATAAACAAAGTCTCACAACATATGTTATGGATTGCGTACGCTTGCGGTGTTTCTCCTTCGATAGCTGGCTATCGACTACTAAGAATCGTAGGCGAGCGTGATCGATGAGAGAAAGACCGCGGAGCAATATATTTAAATAGTTGATAAATAACAATATGTTCAACAGTAGTATACTTTTGCACTGTTTGTCTCTTATATCTAGATTTGTTTGACGACATTATAGGCATTCGAATGTCCATCGACGTTGTCAATAGTTGTGAAGGTCGATGTCATCATAACCGTGTAGACTCTTGCAGATGTGACTCAGATTGTGCTGCGTTTGGAGATTGTTGTTTTGATTATGACATCATATGTAACACATCAACGCATGTCCAACAAGAAACCTGGATAGATCCCAAGCTTTACGGCTGTTATGATTTCTTAGTACACGGTGTACTATTGGTTAACCAATGCCCGCCCTCTTGGAAAGACCCCAATGTGAAAGCACTTTGTACAAGTCGAGTCGATGATATGATCATGTTTGACAAGTATGGGTTTAACTTTCGAAACATGTTTTGCGCGGTGTGTAACTATCGTAAAGCAAATGAATTATATCCTTGGACTATGCTTCCTTTTAGTTCTCGTGATTGCTTTCACACACTTTTAAAAAGCGGAGGTAACTTTTTGAAATTTGAAAATGAAGAAAGTCAGGAATTCGTAATCGGTATTCAGTTGCGTCTTTGTTACCGTAATGCCCGCTGCTCGAACACTACCGAACCAACAATATTAAAAAAGTGCGAATCTCACGTTTTCCGTCACAGTTCAAGTTGTTTCGAAGGATTAAAAAATCCTTATTGTTACTTCTGCGAACGCGGAGTCATTGAAAGTTCATGTCGTGAAATGTATAGTGGAATCCAGACCATGTGGAAATTTCGTGCACACAAGTCAGTACAACCCGCAAAAGTACAAACATGCCTTGAAAACGAAGCTCATGATCCGATTACGCAATCATGCAAGAAGATATCATGCAGACCTGGATATTCACTGTCGCTCCAAACAACTGAATGTGTTCTGAACAATAACGAAAACATTATGATCATGAAGAACTGGAAATGCTCGAAGCAGCACGTTCAGCTTTTCTTCAAGACACCAATCAAAGCATTAGACGATGTTCAATGTTTAAAAGATTACCTCCTTAGATACAAACAACTAATCATCCGGGAATATAGTTTGGAAACTTATGATAACATGGAATGGCGAGCATTTGAAATGGACCATCAGGAGAACGGTTTTGAGATGCTTCAGTTTCTGAAGACCCGACTTGAACGTGATACAAATTATAGTGTAACTTACGGGAACAGTACGCGTCAAGAGTTATTTTGTGGAGTTGTGAAAATGGAGGTGTTCTTTGCATGTGATAAACTTCCTGATGAAAAATTACAGAACAATTGTATGGGAGACTGGTACACAGGGCCCTCATCTGAGTTTTTGTTTTTCAATAATGCGTTGGACTTGAGCTCACTTCTTTTTATCCCCACAGACACCTACATTACACCAATATATATCATTTACCATGAACTATTCAATTTGGAGGAACCTGAAGATTTTCAAGGCATGGGAATGTTTTTTGTATGTGGCAACAAGATTAATACCACTGCCCTCGATTGTGCTTTCGTGACATTGAGTTCCTCAGAGTATTTGTTGAAAGGCAATAAAACACTTTTAGTTTACTCGGGCAAGGAATTTCAAAGCAGTGACTTTATCATTTTACCTAACCAAGACGCCCAGGTTTGCTACAACTCGTTTTCAGATTTGCACCTTGATGTGGTCGAACAGTTGTCAATGTCACCTCTTGATATTGTCAGCTTTATTACGACTACAATGTCCATGTTCGGAGAGTTAGGAACTTTAACGACGTACGTTAGATTTAAACAACTTCGAAATATGTACGGTCATGGAGTTATGAGCTTATCATTTGCGTTATTTTTAGCTCAACTGTTTACACTCTTGCCTGAAACTCTTAACATGTCTGACCGTGTTTGTGTTACATTTGGCGTGATGAAACATTACTTCTGGCTCACTACGTTTACTTGGACATCCATAATGGCGTTCATTCTATTCTACCAATTTGGATGGAAAAAGTTACAACTCATTCCGAAAAGCAACATGGTATCTGGAATTCTACAGGTGTTAGGATGGGGTTTACCATTACTTGTTTCAGGCTCAGTTGTGTCATTACATTTCCTCCTCGTATCGTCAAACGACGGCAAAGTATATGGCGGGGAAGATTGTTGGATAATAGCAGAGTTTACTAATGTGCTTGCGTTTGGATTGCCAGTTGCTTTGTCAATTGTCTTGAATACCACACTGGCTGTTTTAACCATGATTAAGCTTCGTAGAGCCAATCAAACGTCCAATAGGCTTCGGAATCAAGTGGATAGGTGTTTGCAAACTAATAAAAATTTACACGTGCAACAAAATTGAAAGACACTTAATAGTACAGGGCGCAATGGGTTTGTGATTTTATTTTCCTACATTAGTAGAACCAATTTTTTGGCATCTTTAAACCTGAAATGATAAAAATTTGATAGATTCTATTTTTTTTATATGCCACATGTGGTTCCCACGAGGGGTCGAAGGTCATAGTGGGGCCAAAACTAATTGATAGTCCCATCATGTTGTAATGTATCTCAAATTGTACCTCTCTTCACAGGGAATAAAAAGTTAATTTTCATATTTCTCTACGGTGCTTAGTTCACAGTTATAAGGTCAAATAGGTCAAATGTCAAACATTTCATACACAGAGGTCAAAATTAAATAATGGTCCGATTTCATCGAAACTAATCTCAAATTACTCCCCTTAAGGGGGTACTACACCCATCGCATTTTTTTGCGGGTTTTTTGCATTTTGTGAAGAAATGAGAAAAAAAATTGGTCAAAGTTGTATGCAAAATGAAGGGGCAAAGTGGTATGCAAAATGAAGGGGCAAATCTTCTCGTTCTATTGGTGGCATCGGTATCGATGTAGCTTATATGCTTTTAAAGGACATGCCCAAAAGCGGTACATGGGGGCACTTTTACAAATTGGAGTATATCTAAAATTTCAGAATTGCTACCGTAAATCCAATCACACACACATGTTAAGCACTTATGACAGACGCTAAAAGTATCAAAATGATTTTTTTGGGGGAAATTAATTAATTATGCACAGCTTTGAAAACATTAATATGCATCAATTTCATGTTATCAATGAAATTAAACTTTATTTTTCCCCCCTTCCAGTTGACAATGTTTTATGTTATCAATGAAATTAAACTTTATTTTTCCCCCTTCCAGTTGACAATGATATGCAAAGTTTGTGTTCGCAAGGCAGCATATTTGTTTCAGGTTTGATAAGGTTGAAATTAAAGAACAGTCAATGCCTTGGTTTTCAGTAGTAGGTGATTTTAGGGCCGTCATCCAAGTAAAAACACGAACATTGAATATAACGTGAAACGATACGCAAGTACATGTGTTTGGGACAAAATGTTAATTTGTCGCAACTTATTGCACAAAATCAACTAAAGTGGGAACGTTGACAGTGTATGTTGGAGCATAATTAATATGCCACCCTTTTTACTTACATCGGACACGCCAATCCAGTCCATTTCACTTGAAACAACCCCTGCCAGTGTATGATATTTCCGTATTATAAGCGTCGCCATTTTGATTGAATTTTGCATTTCGGTGTTGGGCGATACTCGATACAATTACGATACCAGTGGTATCGTAATTGGTATCGGCTACTTTTGACAGATAGAAAAAATAAAATGTACTATTATGAAACGCATTGAAAACAAAAATATTTGAAAATTGAAAACAAATATAAGCAAATATTTTAATCTTTCATTCTCTATTAGCAACTTCAGGTAGCGAATAAATATTTTGTGGTATAGTGATTTAATTCCAATGGATTGTCCCCGGGATTGTCTATGGGATATACACTCATCGGCATACCATGGCGTGATATTTCGAGTGATAGAGCTGAAGTTTATGATGTTTTTTTTTGTTGCAAATTTCCAATGTTTTTCGCATCCAAATGTATTGGGAACTTTCATAATGATTGCATATTAAAGACCCATTCAGTGATCCCAGCGCAAGTGTAAAAAAATAAAATTGTTTGAAGGAAAAGTGATTCAAATTGTCATTTGGTATTTTTGAAATGACAAATTTGGCAAAAAACGGAAAAAAACAGCAGTACTGACGAAGTTGAGCCCCATTCAAATACAAGTAGCTAATCTGCTAATTTAGATACTGTCAATATAAATCACAGAGTTCGTGTAAAATGTCTTATTTTGCCTTAAATACACGGCTTTCGGCTGAACCACTCGCAGACTATGTTTAGCACATCTATGACAATGCAACGATAAAGGTAGGCCCTATACCAAAATCTGAATTTTGATGATTTGTACGATCGTCCGGATGAGCAAATCACTGAATGGGCCTTTAACTATTTTATCATTTTGTAAGAAAAAAAGAAAAATCTAAAAATTTAAAAAGATCGTACATTATAGGCTTTAATTAAAAAGAAAGTTGCTACCTTGTTGCATCTAGTTGATTAAAGTAATGTTTGCTACGTACTGGTTTTATTATCACCTGTGTTTACGATTCGTAATCCCACGAAAAGCAAGTTTAGTTCGTTAATGTGGTAGGCCTACAGCCATACGTCCACATCCTATACTCATTTCAGGCGCGGTTTCAGGGGGAGCACCGGCTGGCCGCTACCACCACCACCCCCCAAAAGGAAAGGAGAGAAGAGAAGAGAAAGGGGAAAAAAGGAAAAGAGAAAAGGAGGAGAGAAAAGGTTAAATTTCACGTAATTGAGTAGGCCCATGCTTAATAAAAAACCGCACAGTCGGGTCGATCGGAAGTAGGTCCTATAATAATGGCCTGCGATTATTTTAGGCATTGCTTGAAGGCGGGTCCGCATCCTAAAAGCATGTGAAAATTACTGCGGGCCCGCCGATACCGTATGTAGGGTCCGTCACATTTTGCCATGAAGACGGACTACCGACTTCATCGATGTATGCATGCTTTTACCATGTTTACGAATCTCGAATTTTGCAAATTGAGTTCGGGCCCTTTTTTTAAGCAATTGATTTGAATGGTGTAAAAATGATGCACCAAATGGCTTGAATTGGACCTTCATTTTGCACAAGTTTCTTACTTCTGAGGAAAATCCCCCCTCAGACAATCCCCTGCGTCGCGCAAGCGCGCTCCGCGGCCATTTCTTTTTTTCATTTTATTTTATTTTTTCTAAAAATTCGGCCCCCACCCCCTGACTGCTCTTGATCGACAATCGGTACCAAAAGCTGGTATCGCCCAGCCCTATGGAGATTGACATAGACGTATTATAGGACTGGGAGCGAGTCTAATACTGCATGTGGCTATCGACGAGTGTTAGTAACGGCAGAAACCCCCAAACCGGTTGTGAAGAAGACTACGTACTATCGCTAAAAAAATAAGCGTCCTTATCAACCAGTCAACTTTAAGACAAATAGGTGAAAAAGGACACTTTCACGATGTTTTTTTCATATTTTTTTATTTCACATGATCCGTGCATATATCGCCTAGCTATAAAAGAAAAAATATTTTTTTAGACCAATCAAACCAATATATGGGTGTAGTACGTCCTTAACATAAGAAATCTCAAACATAAACTTAATTCACAATTCTAGCGCATTTTTGTACTGTCATGTCCCCCTTTAGCAGCCAAAGTCCAATAGAAATAAGTACAAGCATAACTTGACCTTTGATTTCATCCGATTCTGAGGTTATATGTTCTCAAATAAATTGTTTTCAATTGAATCGGTGCAATTTGAAAATTTGGCTTCTGTGCATGAGAAATTTGACATTTGACCTTACACTATAACTTATGAACTAAGCACCCTAGTGCAATATGACAATTGCCTTTTTTTATTCCGATCAATGAGTGGAACCATTTGATGTATATTGCAACATGATAGAACAAATTTTAAATTTTGGCCCTATTATGACCTTCGACCCCTCGTGGGAAACATAAGGGGCATAGTAAAAATGGAACCAATTCTAGTTTTATCCGTTTAGGTGTAAAATTGCCAAAAACATTGGTTCAACTAATGTAGGAAAGCTAGATGATAACTTAACAATCCACCCATAGTGGGTAGGAGAACATGAAAACTAATATGAGATACTGTATTAGGATCACATATTAAGTATCATGTGAGAGTATACTCTTGTACTCCAGAAGACAGGATCACATATTAAATGTGCGACACTCAGGAATATAAAAAGCAGGATATGGGTATGTTAAAAATTGAAATGAGGTATGGGGCTGGCTGGGGGTGGCTACGGGGCGTTATCTCAAGGACAATATTGTTCAAGGTTGCGCCGCAGGCTTACAAAGAGACAATATTGTTCAAGGTTGCGCCGCAGGCTTACAAAGAAACAATAGCAATCAAGCTTAAACTTTAAATTAGCACCCGATAGAGGGCAGGGCCTGAAGAATGAGGGAAATTATGGGGTAAATATTTAACGGAATAAACTGCATAATCATATTATTTAGATTTATTCCGTTAAAATCTTATTTTAACTTATCAAATTACTAGTTTTTATATTCTATGGTGTCAAATATTTAATATGTGATCCTGTCTTCTGGAGTACAAGAGTATACTCTCACATGATACTTAATATGTGATCCTAATACAGTATCTCATATTAGTTTTCATGTTCTCCTACCCACTATGGGTGAACAATCACCCTACTATAAGGCCAAAAAAAAAAGGTTTGTCTCAAAGCTCACGAGTGGTTTGAAAACAAATTCGAAATGCAATATTTTTGACTTGGTATTTTTGTACTGACGCGAGTATAGCATGGTACTTTACATAAGGATTTGCTAGTTAACAAGGTGCAATGTTAATTTTTCATAACAGTAAATACACGTCAAGGTCCGATATTCGGCACCAGAATCTGAAAAAAGTAGTCTCACTTGAGTTGTAGAAAACTCATATTTTCTCATATTATTGGGTGGAATCTTAGCCTTACCTTCACTAAATAGAATGTTGGGAATATTATTGATAAAATATTTCCATTTCTTTGTAAGAAATGACATGCAAACTATCAATATTTTTATTTATTTTACGCCTACTCTGACATCCAAAATACTGTTACTGACTGGAGGCGGCCATCTTGGATTGATACCTGTCTTGTTCACTGCGAATATGTTTTCACTGATTTGGACTTTATTTTCTCACATCATAATCCTTCAAAAATTCCAAAATAATGTTTTCAGGTATTCATGATTTCTGTAGATCATTTTAAATATTTAGGGTTGATTTTGACGACAAATATAAGACAGAAAGTAAATATAATCAGCGGAAGAGGCTACTTTTTTGTTTATACACACGGTGCATAGAAACTAATGACAACAACTGATTAATTTTCCATTTTCCAGCGAGAGTATTGTGAAAGCTTGATATTTTGTAGAATTTATATCATCTTAAAAATATTATGTGAACTATATTGACGATGTTTCAAGGTAAATAAATAATCTAGCAATGACAATTAAGCTTCATAGTCACAAAAATAATTTTTTTGTGAACAAAAATCTGATTTTCGCCGAATTGTTTCGGTGAAAATTGAAAAAATTCCGCAATTCTTTTTTTTTTTTCAAATCGCGAGATTTAACAAATGCGCGAGCAAGCTTTGAGACTAACCTTTTTTGGCCTAATCTAAATTTCCAAATAAAGTAGTCGATAGATGGAGAGTTTTGTTCTGCGTATTATTCGTGATACCTATTTTGGCAAAACACTACTTTAGTCATACCATTTGATTGAAAAAATGTAGAGTTTCGAAAGTGACAAATTTTGTGATTCCTCCTTTAGGGCGACACGCGTCGCCTTTTGTAACTTCTGTCGCCTTATTGTAACGGGTTCATTATAAGGCGGTCGATTAACACTCATAAGTAGGGTGTTTCGAATGAAACGTCTGTTTGAAGCCATATTGTAACATTTCCATAACAGTCTGTCCACATAGAAGTACAAACCAAATCTGTAGCATCGGGGTCGATGCTTTGCGTCACAGGCACTGTGTGTTAAAAAAACCGCGACGCGAAGCATTTATATACGCATTGCAATGAAATAATTATTCTTATACCTCCAGTTTCCGAGGTCCATTCACTTTGTACTTCTATCTGGACAGACTGTAGCATTCCTTTTCATAAACTGTTAGCTTTTAGCCAAACAACTGAGCAAAGAAAGACAAAGTAAATCGAACAAAAATTTAATCCGCGATGTTTAAAGGCCCGCAGCTGATCAAACTATGATAATATTATTTCATAATTGTTGGCAAAGAATAAAGTTAAAAGTTAAAATGGGACTAAAATCGTATATTATGGCTTTAAGGTAAAGGCATACCGATGCTTCCTTACTTCTATGTAACTTCTTTTCGCAAAATATTTTTCAACCCCCAAATAACATTCTATTTAGAATGTTTTATATCAAGTTTTCAGAAATGTTTTTGGAGTGTTATTAGAACGTTTTTATACACTTTATATAACCCGACATTAAAACGTTTCCTGTAAAACATTTTGTCTGCTGGGCAGTAGATTATCAAACATTATTTTTAATGTTATAAAAACGTTTGATACCCTTAATATGCCCTTTATAATAACCCAACATTTAAACGTATTCTGACAACCTTTTATAACCTTTTGCGAATGATGTCGAAAACGTTTTGTGTTTGCTAGGTTAGTTGCCTAGAGTATTATTTTAGGGATTTCAGTCTACGTCTTTATTTGCTTTGTAATACTCCTCTCTAGGTGTCATCTGTTCTTGGTCTTTGTTGGATCCTGATATTCATTGCAAGTGCTGCAGACGTGGAGGTAGTCTGGTGGATTGCCATTATCCTTTCTTCTCTGCAAGGCGTACATATTTTCTTCTCGTTCGGCTTCAATGATAAGTCGCGCAAATTGTGGAAAGAGTCAGCCCGTAAATAAGTTTAGGTGGCGCCAGATTACGTTTAATTAATTGTTGATATCTACTCACATAATGTTAACATTAATATAGACGCACTAAAACATACATACTATAATAAGCTACAAAGAATTGGCACGATTATTAAAATACAAAACAGTAGTTACACTGCAGATGTGGAGGTACTCTAGTGGATTGCTATCATCATTTCTCTGGAAGGCGTACATATTTTCTTCTCGTTCGGCTTCAATAATAAGGCGCGCAAGCTGTGGAAAGAGTCAGCCAGCAAATAAGTTTAGATGGAGCCAAACTACGTTTTAATACTAATTGTTAATATCGACTCACATAAAAAAGCACTAAAAATAAAAGCACTAAATGCATATATAATATATAAAGGGTTCACAAAAAATAACTCCCCCCCTAAAATTACAAAACATTTCTTTGCATAACTTGATATACATTTTGTTGATTTGAAAAATTTAAAAACCAGTGAATAAAGGCATCATTTTTCAACCCTCCCAAAGTTCTTTCTTTAAAAAATCTTTTTGTTTTGGCCAAAAATAATCACATTTTCCAAAAATGATGCTTTCAGAAAAAGTTGCACTTTTCCACATCCAATACATTTAATGTACCAAAACATTCTCAATATCAATGTTTTGATTGATTTAATGGTGTTTTTGGTTTCTTTAATTTTTATGTATACGATTACCCAGTCACCTATGCAATCATCTTGCAGTATAAAACAATGATTCATTGACATGTACGGGGTATTTCGAGAAGGTTTTATTGAGCCGGTGTTTCAAAAATGGTAAAATCAATTTAGGAATTACAAAACATTTTTTTTGCATAACTTGACATTCATTTTGTTGATTTGAAAAATTTAAAAACCTGTGATTAGAGGCATCTTTTTGCTACCCTACTAAAGTTATCTCTTATAAAAATCCTTTTGTGTTGATCAAAATTAATCACATTTTTCAAAAATGATGCTTTAAAATAATGTTGCACTTTTCAACATCCCATACATGTAATGTAAAAAAACTTTCTCGATATCAATGTTACGATTGATTTAATTGTTTCGTTTTCCTTCACCTTTTTGTCTCTGATCTCTTAGTCACCCATGTCACCATCATGTAATGCCAAATAGTGATTCGTTGAAGCTAATTTTGACATTAATAAGGATGTTGAAAAGTGCAACTTTTTCTGACAGCATCATTTTGGGAAAATGTTATTTTTGTTGGCTGCAGTGTGCACGCTTTCTATAGCATGTTAGTGAACTAATATATTTACATAAAATCACATGATGCGTGTTAAAATTTGGTCTCATTATTACGTTATTGCAACCATTATTATGTTTTGATGAATCCATGTGTGTGAAAATATTGGATCCAAAACATAATAATGATAAAATTGGATGCTTTACAAATGTACGCCCAATATTTATTGGTCTCGATATGAGTTTTAAAATATAGGACTCGACTACGTCTCGTCCAATATTTTTAAAACTCATAGCTCAACCAATAAATATGGGCTCAATCGATCCAATTTTATATCATAAAATGGGCATAGCTCACTATGGGATATGTCATGTATTAGTAGTGTTCGAGGGCATAAACACAAGTTATTTGTGACCAACTTGTAAAAAAGCATTATGCAAGATTTTTAGTTAAAATTTGGTCTCACGATATGAACAGTTTTTAAACTGAAATAGGATTTAAAAATCCTATTTCAACCAAACTTTTGTGAGAACAAAGAGGGGCAATCATTTTTCATTTACATATGTTTACTATAACGCATGATTATTGATGGGTATTGATGTAAAGTAAATTGTCAACAGCAGTAGCAGTGGTAAAGTGGTGTCGGCGATATTTGTGGGTTGGAACGGAATAAAGTTTGTGGAGGAAACAGCACTTGGTGCGATATTTGTGGGTTGGAACGGAATAAAGTTTGTGGAGGAAACAGCACTTGCATACAATTTATGTGGGATGTTTTGAACTATAAATGTGACGATATTTTGTTATTTGTCACGATACAATATTTTTGTTATTCTCCCTTTTGCCATCTTATGGGTACAAATGTGTGTTTGACACAACGCGCAAAGAGCAACAACGATCGCACACCCAAACAAGACCACCCCTACGGACATGTGACGTCGCAGAAATAACCACTACATGCGTAATTGATAGTCATGCATACCGTTTTGACCCATCAATAATTGCAACAAGACATATTTCACAAGTTTTGGAAAAAGCGCCTAATTTGCATAAATCAAACATGGCCACTTATGCTGGGTGCATTAGATTAAAATCATATTAATGCAACAAGAAAAAAGGCCAAATTTTAGGCTCCAAATCAAACCGGACTCATGTTGCTTCTTTGGCAAAATGAAATAAAAAATTAGAAAAGTTGCATTGTTTATAATATTTTGTCACATAGGTGACTTCACAAAATAGGTCAACAAGGCTCAATGGGTTTTAAACCCTGGAAACAAATCATCTTCGTTTAAATATGTTTACAAGCTGACCAATCTAAGACGACGTTTTTTTGCCAAATCTGAGAATTTATCAAATTTGTCCCCTGTGGAATCCAACATTTGACGTGTTAAGGGATGGGTTTATTTGTTTGTAAATGGAGGAGAAATGGGAGGATTTTGGCATGTTTGCTGTGATTGTTTGCCTAGCAATATTGATCACAAGTACACAATTGATGGTGCATATCAAGGACCAAACTCTATAGTTTTATATTTGAGCATGATCACTTCTGTAAGGTCATGGGAAATTATGTAAATCGGCTTTTATATTTGATGTTGCATATCGGCTCACGCACTTTTTTTTTGTACCCAGTATTTCACAAAGTCCCTGTACTCTGATGACCCTATGACTTTTTGCTGGTATGTTGAGTACTTTAAACAATTAATTATAGCGGATGGCCGCGGATTAGAACGTGAGTGGATAAGAATGGCCTTGGGCCTTCGGCCCGCGGCCATTCTTATCCACTCACGTTCTAATCCTTGGCCATTATCCTATACGTAACATGATGATGCCATGTGTGGGTGGGGGCTTGTGTTAGGATGTGGTTACCTCATCATTTCGGCTTAAAATGTTCGGTGTGATGTGTGCTTTGTGTGATAGCACCTGTGCGAAGTTGAGGACTTACATTTCATTTATTATTAATTTTCTAATAGACAGACACGTATAACAGAAACAGTTTCACCTTAATTTACTGGTCTTCCACATGATAGTACAATGTAGGAATGTACAACATTTAACACCATAATGTGAAATTCTTGTCATTTGAATCTTGAAAGATGATGAAATAATATACGTAATAACATTTAAAGCCGAAATGATGAGGTAAATGAAATAAATAAATAAATAAATAAATAAATAAATAAATAAATAAATAAATAAATAAATAAAATAATTAATAATTAATTAATTAGTTAATTAATTAATTAATATTAATAAATAAATAATAAATAAATAAATAAATAAACGTAATAACATTTAAAGCCGAAATGATGAGGTAAATGAAATAAATAAATAAATAAATAAATAAATAAATAAATAAATAAATAAATAAATAAATAAAATAATTAATAATTAATTAATTAGTTAATTAATTAATTAATATTAATAAATAATAAATAATAAATAAATAAATAAATAAATAAATAAATAAATAAATAAATAAATAAATAAATAAATAAAAATTCATCCGTTATCCTCTATAAAAACAGCAAATTTATTTGAGTCCAATAAGGTGCCATGGGGCATGTGTAAAATTCACAAATATGTAACAAAAAATAGGTTTGGGAAATATCAACGTTAAAATTTCACGTTAGAACGTCGTCACTTTATGCCTTCCAAATAATGTACATTTTCCTGATTTTTGCCCTTAACTGGTGGCATTATTTTCATAAAGTCATTGAGGTTAAATGTTTCAGTGAATTAAACATTCATTCAATATGAAGGTCTTTCTTTTTGTTCACAATTAGGATAAAACTTAAATATTCAAGACAGTGTCAGTAAGTTATGGGTTACACGCCGATATTCTTGAGGTCATTAGTCCAAAACCCAGTAATTTTGTTCTATACCCTAAACTTCACTAACTTATAACCTAAGCTTTAATCCTAAACCTAAACCTAGCCCTATAACCCCAAACCTTAACCCATGACTCTCTGAATCCTAACTCTCACTTCTAACTCCTCACCCCGCAACCCTTAATACACACACACCCCACACCTCACACACCGCGTAGCACCCACATCCACAAATCCACACGCCATCGACCATGTCGACTTCAAACATATCCCCATATCCCAAATACCTCACTCTGCTCTAACTCCTATTCTACCATATAATAACTCGTCATTAAAAAACTCAAAAAAATTTACATGCTGCTGGAATATGATTTTTAGCTGTTGTTTCGTGCTCCTCCTACTCGTTGGCTGATTTATACTTCAGCAGTTCCTCAAAGCGATATCAGAAAAACCGCTATCTCATTGTTCATTGGCCCGCAGTATGCGCTCGCCCCGGGGCACTCAACTTTAGAATTGATGGGTGTGTGCCTACAAGCGTCGCGAAGTAGGGGCATATCAGTATAAAACGTTGGGTTTTTTTTTTTATTTAAAAAAGGGGGTCATTATGTACAATCAAAATGAAAAAGGGGTCATTGGGTATAATATTTTGAAAACTGAAGGTGTATGGTCATCGGGTATAGTCGGCTTCAAAAGAGGGGCATATATTGACAGGCACATACCGTCACTTCTAAAGTTGATGCCCCCCGGGTGCTCGCATTATATTTTGTTCACGGCTCGGCTTTTAAAACTCCCGCACATCACAATAAGGCTATTAAAAAGTGTATAGAATAGCTAATGGTAGACCGGTCCCTGCGATTAGTCGCGGACTCGGAGCGACAATATAGTAAAAACATCGAGTTTATAACACAAGTGACAGGAGTCGTGAATTATGGAGTGTTTCATTGAACTTCTACCAGCAACATATGGAATAATACTAACACAAGACACCAATCGAGATGATGATATAGCAGACATAGTGGAAGGCTTGTATTTGACCTTCTTATGAATCCGATTTCGTGGCGAGAAGTTGAAAAGGTAATGTATATTTCAAGAAATTTGGGTTCAAAAATTCCGTATCAGCTCGTATCATCAATTCCGTAAATATGGCGTATAGAAGCACAACTTGACAATAAACTGAACTATTTAAACGCAAAGGACGCACTGAATACACATAAATTTGTGTTTCCTTGCTGCCGGAATAGTTGCAGAACTCTTTTTTGTCAAAAAAGTTGGACAATTTATGAATTTTGATTGGCAAAATAGCGAAAGGAAATAGACTTTTCCAACCATGTAAAACTACACTGGGTTGTTGACATGGTCGACATACATTAAGGCATATGCACGTTCCTAAAGTAGGAGGTAAGTACTATAATTATTTGTTTAAAGTGCTCAACATACCAGCAAAAAGTCATAGGGTCATCAGAGTACAGGGACTTTGTGAAATACTTGGTATACAAAAAAAAAGTGCGTGAGCCGATATGCAACATCAAATATAAAAGCCGATTTACATAATTTCCCATGACCTTACAGAAGTGATCATGCTCAAATATAAAACTATAGAGTTTGGTCCTTGATATGCACCATCAATTGTGTACTTGTGATCAATATTGCTAGGCAAACAATCACAGCAAACATGCCAAAATCGTCCCATTTCTCCTCAATATAAAAAATAAATTACCCCATCCCTTAATAAATTGATATACTTTCCATGACTCATAAATAATTTTTTTTAAATTCCCCATGTAAATTTGTTTTGTCAAAACTGGACAAAAATCACTAAAACAGTTATTTTCAACTACGAAGTTTCCACTCCTTTATATCTGTACAACGACGCAAAAACAATCATGGACAGGGGCGGATTTATACATTTTTGACAATTTTGGCCGTAAAATGTAGTGTTGTGAGTAACTCATAATTCAGAAAAAAAGTATACTATAAATGTTCATATTCATTCTTCATCATTCAGAAATCAGCAGTTTCAAATAATTGTCATTGTGTACAAATTCATTACACGCTATACTTGCAAATTGAAATAATATTTTTTATATAGGGCTATTTGTTGAGGTCCATAAAATTGCCCATAATGCGTTATAAACACATTCAACTTGAGCTTCAATCATTTTAGGAGCGAGGCATTTTTGATTGGTTTTTTTTTACTCCTTGATATGCCCGGACACTGAAAGCTTATTACAGTTTGTTGCAGGTAATGGATGGTTGAATGATGGCGATGGTGATACTAATGATAATCGGAAGATGGTGATTATGATTACCGATGATTATGATGATAATGACGACGACGATGATGAGTATGAATTTAGATAAACCTACCTAAGCTTATGTAGTCCTGCTTGAAATTGAAGACTTGCCCCTTTCCGAAGCACGGTACATGTAGATTCTAAAAACGACTGAAATGAAATACATTTGAAGGCAAATTTGGTAAGTCGCAGAACTGATAATACACTTCTAGTGCCCGTTTCTATTCATCGTTATGTATTC
This sequence comes from Amphiura filiformis, assembly GCF_039555335.1. Lineage (NCBI taxonomy): Eukaryota > Metazoa > Echinodermata > Ophiuroidea > Amphilepidida > Amphiuridae > Amphiura > Amphiura filiformis. The sequence goes on along the minus strand of NC_092634.1, from coordinate 56,498,876 downwards.
TTCTCCCGTGCATTATTTTCGCGAACTACCCTTCATAGCCCAAATTATAAACCTGCACGCTAAACAATGCATTAGGGGCTGTGCAATAATTATGAGCCCTGGGGGAGGGTAAAATTGGGGGGGGCCAAGAAATTTTTGGCGAGACGAAAGGGGGGGGCAAGCAATTTTGGCAAGCCGAGAGGGGGGGCAAGCGATTTTTGGCACGCATTCACGGGGCACCTTTTTAATAAAATGCTTTAAAAAGGCTTAGGAAAACGGTACGGAAACGCTTAAATATGCAAATTTTCCTGCTCGCTGCGCTCGCAACATACATCTAGACCATTTAAAGTTTGCAAATTGGGATCCCAAAAATTTGGCATGTTCAAGGGGGGCAAAGAATTTTGGCGGGCCGAGAGGGGGGGCAAGCGATTTTGGCGGGCCGAGAGGGGGGGCAAGCGATTTTTGGCGAGCCGTTCAGAAATTTTACACTCCCCGGGGGGCTCATAATTATTGCACAGCCCCTTATCTAAAACCCGCACGCTAAACAATAGATTAAGATTCTAGATAATACGTGCACGCTCAAATACTAGAAATACTACGTTCACATAACTATATAGTAGAGTTAGGTGGCGCATTCGACACAGAGGTCACATAACTATATAATTGTCTGTTCGGTATATATACCATCAAAAAAGTACGAATATACATTCTGTGGTATTAAAATGGTATAGATACAAACGGTGTTCTATTTTGCAAAAATCATTGTCATAAATTATGATAAATGACCTCAAATAAATCAAACATCAAATGAGAATAATCGAGCTTCTATTAATTAAAAAGGGCAAAAAACAGGAGGATCATAATTATACAAGATGACACCATTGCAAAAAAATCAGCATTTTATAAATGAAATATATGTAGGCCTATATCTAAATTAACATGGCCGGGCCCGGGAAAAACACACTAGCGCATAATATCATGATCATGCTTTATAATACTGAACAAATTGTAAAATCACAAATCTGCACATCCCAAAGACATCCAAAACAATTGGTGATCAGGCCTTCTATGTCGCTGGTCCACGCACCTGGAACACACTGCCCATATCCATCCGGGAAGCACCAACCACCAACACTTTCAAAACATTGTTAAAATCATATTTGTATCCTTATTAATTGTTTTTTGCATTGCTCATTTTTGTTTCATCTTGCTTGTTTGAGGTTCGCTCTTTTTGATATGCGCCTAGATCTTATTGAATAGGCGCCTTATAAATCTCATTTGTATGTATGTATGTATGTAATGTCGTGTGTTTTAATATAAGTAGATTTTTTAAAGTTCAAATTATAGAGCTATAAAGTCCAGTTGATATGGGGTTTTTTCTACATAAATTCGCCTATCGCCATTTCCGAATGTTCAAAAAGGTAATCACGCTTCCTCAGGATGTGCAATAAATTAGCATTAAAATTAATCTTATTCTATAGGGATTCTAGAAACGCCTAGCACGTGGCGCCAATGGCGTGGGTCTATCAAGTTAATGAATTATGCATTAGAATATTTTCAAACTCATATGTTGTATAATTGAAGACCGAATTAAAAAGACTAGCTTGCGTATGCCGTCCTGTAAACCAGACCAAAATGCCATACTGCGCAGGTCAGCAACCAATCACGGCGCGCCTTTGTCATGACGTCAGACGCAAACTAGTCTTTTTTAATTCGGTCTTTAATTATAGGTTGTAGCCTCAGCGCTCATCAGCAGCCACACCACCTCAATGCCTTCGGTGTGATCAGCAGCTTTATCGTTGAAGACAAGTTGGAAAACCGTTATGCTGTGGCAATGGGAATACACCTCAAACAAGGTTTAATTTCATGATTACATGAAACCTGATTATTAATGCAAAAACTTTGGCTGGAGAAGTTTTATGCATTTAAAAAACAGAAACGGCTGCCTGCATCTGGAACTCTTCATATCTGAAAGTTTGAAGGTCTTATTTCATACATCAGAATTATCTGCAAGATTGCAAGATGGCTTTAGGTGACCGTGGCCCTATTGGCTAATGCACAAATTTAGATTTTCTTTCTATTTAAATAATATGTTAAAGCTTATGCCCTGTAGATTACATTCGGTTCTTGAGATATGGCCTGTCAAAATGGTGCGAACCCAAAACAAAAAATTGGCAACAACTTTCTTTTTATTTTCTATATTTTTGACAAGTCCAGTTGCCAGATGATTTTCTAATTACATGTATGAATTATGCAAAGTAAAGATTTTGTACCTTTCGTCATTGTCATAGATGTGCTAACATAGCTTGCTAGTGCAGTGGTTCAGCCGAAAACCGTGTGTCTAAGACAAAAAATAATGCATTTACGTGAGTCTGTAATTTATATACCGGTACTGACAGTATATAAATTAGCTACATGTATTTGAATGGGGCTTCAACTTCGTCAATACTGTCGTTTTCCTGTTTTGTTTTTTTGCCATTTGTTTTTCATCAAAAAATTTATAAACGTAACAATTTGATTTTTTTTCACTTTCGCTGGGATCACTGAATGGGACTTTATAGCGCGGATTATTCAAAACTTGTTTTTACCTACTGCTATATAGTATTAATCCGATTATTACATAACTTTGCCAGCGTATTCAAGACATAGGTTATGTAGGGATAAACTGTACATGGGTATAGAAGCCCTGCATGCTTTTATCGATTGGCTCCAAACAAAGGATTTGAACCGGTGTCCTTCACCGTAATCACGGCGCAGTAGCCTACAGTCCATTCAATCAAATGTTGTCAGTGTGCGAGACGAACGATGTATAAATCTGGAGGTCACATCATCACTTATCATGCTTATTGTAAAAAGTCCAATGCATATACTGTGTGTATTGTTCCCGGGTATTGTCAATACAGTCAAGCAAACAGGTATTATATTTTGAAAAGGCCGCTATAGTATATTCACAGGGGTGTCTTGAATGGCCAATCATATGGGACATAATCAAATTGCAGTGACTGCTTCCTTTGTTACCACATGTCAGTCATCTTGTGATTATTGGACCATGTAAACCTGCAAAAGACGAGCCAAAGTGCAGGCCCTATGCCGATGCATTTGAACTGCAATGTATGGTATGATACGCCTAGCCGCGCCTATGGCCGGCTTCATTGCTGCCCGGGCATTGCTGTTCAAATACATGTACTAAAGTATTGCAATTTTATTGCGTTGATATAATTTGGAATAATTCGTTTTAAAGTATTTGCTTCCCCAATTCCCATGCGTGGTTGTGTTTTATGTTCTACTGAGTACTGTTGCAATATTTTTGCATGCATACCCATGACCGTTTCAAGACTTTGACTGAGAAATTTGCTTTTTGTTTGTTAAGAAAAAATAAAAATAAAATGCAAGAATCATCTTTCCCCACACAATACTTCTTACAAACAAGGTGTTGATATTGGCCCTTTCGATGCAAGACAAAGCACAAATGAAGGAAACAAAACAAAACAATAATGTTTTTGATTTTTTATTCAATTAGGCCTACACATACAAAAGAGTAATGACCTATAAAAAGACCCCCCTAAATATAATAATATTAATATTATTTTAGTCCTGAATACAAAATATAATAAACAAGCATTAAAAAAATCTGAAACGTTACAATCGTAATTTTCAGTCAAAAATCCACGAGAAATGACTCTTGATACAACTTGGGCATATATATGCATTTAAAAACAGAAACGGCTGCCTGCATCTGGAACTCTTCATATCTGAAAGTTTGAAGGTCTTATTTCATACATCAGAATTATCTGCAAGATTGCAAGATGGCTTTAGGTGACCGTGGCCCTATTGGCTAATGCACAAATTTAGATTTTCTTTCTATTTAAATAATATGTTAAAGCTTATGCCCTGTAGATTACATTCGGTTCTTGAGATATGGCCTGTCAAAATGGTGCGAACCCAAAACAAAAAATTGGCAACAACTTTCTTTTTATTTTCTATATTTTTGACAAGTCCAGTTGCCAGATGATTTTCTAATTACATGTATGAATTATGCAAAGTAAAGATTTTAGATACAATTAAAAGAGCTATAGTATGCCTACTGAGGCATGGTACATGGGTAGAACACACACTGTAGACCTACTACAAAATTACGGTTGCGTTTTGGCAAATTTCAATTTGCATAATTAATTTGGGCCACTTATTAGAAAAGTTGATTAGGGCCCTAATTAATTATGCAAATGGAAATTTGCATGGAAAAAAGGCATTCATGGGTTTTATATCTTATTTTGTAGCCGATCTGAACATTCTACTTTGTACAATTCTTGCATATATAATTAGAAAATAAGGCATACCTGACATAATTGCATATAAAAAATAAAAGAAATTTGTTGCCAACTTCTTGGTTTCGCGCCATTTTGACAGGCCATATATTTTGGTAACCGAATATCCGATTAAAATAAAATTTTCAGTCTTGTAATCAGGAGAGAATGGACTCACATATTTCAATCAGACAAAAATCTATATCCAATAGCGTTACCTTAAAGCTAGCATTATAAGTGTCTCCTTAACTAATAACAAAAGGTGCCCACTGGTATCTTGGAGGCATTGTCTTTTTTAAAGACATTTCTTGTCTCATCTCAATTCACCGTAGTACTAGTCGGACATCTAAATTGATCGTTTCCAGGTGAACTGGTTCAGTGCTCTCTGTGTTCGAAACCACGATATTAAATTATCACAACATAAAGTCAATTGGTTACAAACCATGCGTGAATAAGTTACTAAAGTATGACGTATGGCGCAATCGATACCATTGATAGTTAACTTATACAGGGTGTTACGAGTCGTACTTGACTCAAGGCCAAAATCACCTTTTACCCGAACTCACACGAATGCACAACACAAATACACTGTTCGTTTAAGCTAACAAAATCTAAGTCTTTAATTGAAAGCAAGTTTCCTTTGGTACAATATAATGACTACAAATGCACATATACATTAATCAAATATAATCACTCTTGATCTATTTTGTACTTAGCCAGCATTCTTCTTCTTGGTGATCATAAAGTTCTTGTAATGTTCTGGACGACTGATGTAATATATCCCTATTCACTTGTCCTGCGACAATCAGCGAAGTCCTTTGTACACTTGCATTGATAACTCCTTGCGTATAAAATCCTTACACGAAAATGGTGTTCTCCAAACACGTTTACAACTCCTTGCGCAATTCTCCTATACTAAACTCCTTGCGCCGTCCTCCTATGCTAAACTCCTTGCGCCGTTCTCCTATGCTAAACTCCTTGCGCCGTTCTCCTATGCTAAACTCCTTGCGCAGTTCTCCAAATTTAACTCCTTGCGCTGCTTTCTCCAAACTTGGTGCTATTTCCACCTTTCACACAATATCTTCAGGAAGCAGGACTGCGATGCAGGTGTCCCCACTTATTTTGACAGTTGCGTTGAATCAAAATACCAGACTTCAGCAAGTCGACAGAAGAATATATTTCCTTTCTTGGAAGAATACCGTTCTTTGACGTATTCTAGATCTTCTCCGACAACACTGGTAAACAGTAGTACTTTGACTACATAAAATATTTCTGGTTTGTAATTTCCTTTCTTTCAAGGAATTGGACTGTAAGCATAGCCCAGATCAACACTATCAACTGTGAATCATTGTTTACATTTTCTTATTATATACCAAGCTTGGAAAAAACCCCATTCTATTCTGGGCCATTTACTGCCTTCACAATGAGCTCAATCTGGGAATTCCAAAGTCGTAAAAATAACATTAACCTTTCACATGACATCACTTCCTGAGGGGAAATCCCATTACATCACTTCCTGAGGGGAATCCATATATGATGTCATCTCTTTACAATCTGAAGGGGAGTTTCCAAATATTCCAAATTAGATATGATTCAACTTGTTTTGCTCAATTTGAGAGGGAATTCCCTAAAATGTCATCACTCATGTAACTTTGTAAACAAAGATAAATCATCAAATTAAATTACTCAGGGCACATCACAAGGGATTGATTTTCTTTACCAGTTAAATTTTACCTAGCTGGTCAATGACCTGACGGTGTTTTTAAAATATAAGATATTTTCCCTAATATTAAAACTAATATAATGAATGCAGCAATTAATATTGCCTATTGTTTTAATACACTCAAAGTGTATGACGGATAATGTACACGTGCAAATGCATTCGTCAAGATAATTGCACTTGCCATGGAGATATTGCATTTAGCTCTCGAGCCTATCGGCTCTCGAGCTAAATGCAATAACTCCACGGCGCGTGCGATTATCTTGACTAATGCATTGCACTCAGTTCATTATCCTTATCATAATTGACGCATACGATTATAATAGGCCTACATGTATTATAGCGGATTTAGGCTACGAGAACGTTATGCAATTATAATACGTTTATGGGACCTTTGGACGTCCAACCGATCGATTTGAACGTACCATTGGCCAGGAGAGGAGGCATCTCTGTAGACGATAAATCAATATGACCTTCATCAAGTGAGGATCAGCCAAGCACGAAAACTTTCTTGTTTAGCGCAACTCCGGCAACTGGCATATTATCTTTAAACATTTCTTACATACTGTAGGCCTAATCATAATACAGGTCTGCCTCCAGTGTAATGTGCGAGTAGAATGATTTTGATATTCTTCTTGATTTGATTAGTATTATTACTATTTCTTTTCTTTTAACACCTTTACATCATAGGCCTATTATGATACAGTTACTATTTTCCACATACGCCTTCCAGTTTGCAAAAGGCGTATAGAAAATAATGAAATACCTGTGTGATGTTGAAGGCTCTGATATAAACTACGGGGACAATTAACTGATGGCATGAATAATTATATATATCAATGAAGAATACTTTGTGGGAACAAGTTAATTTAATGTAGTATCTTATTCTTAATATTTATTGCAAAGTATTGGTTAGTACTTTTGTATTTTCCAATTGGATTTAAACATGTTTAATGCACACTGCATTTGATAATACTTGTTGGGGAGTAAACTTAATATTCTGTGTGCGTGGCCTGAACCAAAGGTCTGTAGTGCAAATCTGTTTATTTATCCAGCGTTTAGAGAACGTGTACTCAACCGTTGCTGTCAAAAGACCTTTGATTCTGGATTCTTGTCCGAGTATCTAATAACAATGTACCATATATGCCTACTGTGTATGCGATGGCATACCATAATTCTCCACTGATGTATAGAACAGTATTAACAAACTTAAGTACTTCTCGGACCTAAAGATTATAAGGGATTATACACCTGGATGTTGTTGTATTCATACTTGCACCTACCAGCACCTACTGCGATGTCGCCCGAAGCTAGCCTTTCGAATATGCTCCTTGTGTGGCGTGTAAATAAACGAATTAGGTATGAAGCATGCACGTAAGGTTAACATCGTCACACGTCTGCACATGCCCGTAGGTGCTAGGCCTAGTATGAACTTTCATTTAACATTCTAACCAAGCACATGTACCTCAAATCAAACCTTCTACCTCTCCTCTGGCAAACATAGTCCAAGGGTCCCTTAAACGTACTATTCGCTACTTGCACGGTTCCGCCATTATGCACTATGTGCGGGGAGAGCCTCGAACTGGCAGCATACATAAATGGGAATTGAACTAGTCATAACGTTCTGTGTAAGGTTACATAATTCTTCCTTTCATGTATGCTGCCAGTTCGAGGCTCTCCCCGCACATAGTGCATAATGGCGGAACCGTGCAAGTAGCGAATAGGAGGCGAAGAAAAAAATCCCTGAACTTTTAAGGGCTCGACCTATAGGTATATACCCAGATTTTCAGTTTTGGGATTAAAAAAAAAATCTGTAGGCCTATATTTAAATCAGCCGTTGTTTGACCAAAAGTGGATTGAGTTTGTATATATACAAGGGTCAATTAAAGGTCAACACAGGGGGTACAGTTTCAAACTTGCTAAAATTTTGGATAAGTTGACTTTACCCGTCCGTTTTGTCAGTAAAAAGCTTTGTTAGGCGACGAAAACTCCCAGATTTTGAACAAATGTTCCTGTACAAATGAATGCCGACCCAAATTTCGGAAATTTCAGGAACACTTTTTTTGGTATTTTCTCAAATTGCAGATTATTTACAGATTTTGGTGGTTTTTTGGGCCATTTCAAAAAAAAAAAAAAAAAAAAAAGGCCGACAGACCGACCCTACTTGAAAGGTCCGTCCGTCCGTCCGTAGAACAGGGTTTCTTTTTTCGTCGCCTTAAATACTGATAAAGTTCAACCGGTAACACGCATTATTGCAGCTCACTGTCTATTCTGCAATGTTTATCCTAGATGGACATTGGTGATAAGGGAGTGTTCATTAATACTTTGGTAGGGGGCTGGTCTTCCTCAAATTTTTCGCTCGAAAACTTTTTGACCCCCCCCCCCCTCGATGAACCGCTAAACTTTTTTGACCCCCTCTTTTGACAGACAAAACTTTTTGACCCCCATTATGGTATAACAAACATTATACTTAATAGTGTTGTTTCCAGTGGTGTGGTATCTGGGTCACATGTCATTGAGGGAGGCAAATGTTTGAAAATTCCTGGTGGGACAATTGGGCATGAAATACAAGCACAAGGAAATTTTCGTTATATACTTAATTTAGATTTGCCCCAAATCAGGGTGTTTATCTTATTTTACAAGGATAAATGAAAATAAGGATTTATTTGGAGGTTCATAGCCTAGGCACATCAGCATAATTTGGATCCGTGGTTATTATGATAGTACAAATGCGCGCGAACCGCGCAAAAAAGATGGCCATATTGAAGCTTGAATGGTCAAATATTGTTAAAATTGGAACTAATTTATGCAAAAAGCTAAAATGGTCAAATATGAGATTAATTTGGTCACGCAAATGTACACAGGTATCAGTTTTGGCCCCCAAACACTGCGGCACCTGGGCCTGTGCCCACTCTGCCCTATGGTAAATCTGCCCATGGGCGTATGTGTACAAAATAATTTTGCAATGAGAAATAGTAAACTGGAGTATGCAGTTTACGTGCAAAGAAACCCAATTTATTTGCAATATTTTCTTGATTTAGTTGTATTTTGATCAGATTGTTACATAATCATGTTAGTAGCCTACTTTGAAGAGATATAAAATTCTATGATAAAAAGTGTCAGTATTTCTTAGACCAACCCAGATGTTGCTGATCATCTTCAATGTTATACTAATTACCGTAATAGACATGTGTACACTAAGTGCCATCATTTTTCTGCCTCCGCAGGAGGTAGTTTGCTTTGAAATTGACACCTAAAATGCCGCACATTGCGCGGCATGTAACCCGATTGTACAAATTTATATTCTGACAAGTACTCTAATTTCCGCCCAATATTGAGAGCCCAATGTATATCCCCCACCTCTCTGCGCCATACATAAATTCGCCTATCGCCATTTCCGAATGTTCAAAAAGGAAATCACGCTTCCTCAGCATGTGCAATAAATTAGCATTAAAATTAATCTTATTCTGTAGGGATTCTAGATACACCTAGCACGTGGCGCCAATGGCATGGGTTTATCAAGTTCATGAATTATGCATTATTAGAATATTTTCAAACTCATATGTTGTATAATTGAAGACCGAATTAAAAAAAGACTAGCTTGCGTATGCCGTCCTGTCAACCAGACCAAAAATGCCATACTGCGCAGGTCAGCAACCAATCACGGCACGCCTTTGTCATGACGTCAGACGCAAACTAGTCTTTTTAATTCGGTCTTTAATTATAGGTTGTAGCCTCAGCGCTCATCAACAGCTTTATCGTAGAAGACAAGTTGGAAAACCGTTATGGTGTGGCAATGGGAATACACATCAAACAAGGTTTAATTTCATGATTACATGAAACCTGATTATCAATGCAAAAACTTTGGCTGGAGAAGTTGATGCTGACGTTCATGGCGACATTTTGGATGTGATAATTTGACATCATGGATTGTTTTGTGCAAAATTGAGGTATTTTTGTGCCGCGGCGAGTCAACAGACCGACTGGCATGCAGGCCTAGCTCGACTAGGCCACAATCATGATCATGATGTATTTGAACTGCAATGTATGGTATGATACGCCTAGCCGCGCCTATGGCCGGCTTCATTGCTGTTCAAATACATGTACTAAAGTATTGCAATTTTATTGCGTTGATATAATTCGGAATAATTCGTTTTAATGCTTCCCCAATTCCCATGCGTGGTTGGTCATGTTGGTGGTATGTATGTCAGTTTTTTACATTCTAGGGTAGCTGCAGGTAATATGGGACAGCAGGTAGGCCTAATATGGGACACCTGTTTTCATTTTAACAAAAAGTAGCTTAGAGAAGGTACACACTTTAAGTTGATTTGTTAAGTGTTTAGAGACATCAATTGTGCTTCTAGAAATGCAGTTTTGGAGTCTGTGTATCAAACTCTTGGAAATCAATGCCAAAAAGAGTTAAATTGCCCAAAAATTTACGTCGTTTTTTTGGCCTGATATAAAACCAATGACGCCACATTTTATGATTGTGTATCCAAATACTCTGGTACTGAGGGTGCATTTGTTACTTTTTATGATCTTTAGGTGATGGGTTAAGCTTTTCAGCAGGTAAAATTCCACTGAAAAGTGGCACTTTCCTTTTATAAATGATTATTTTCTCTGATTTTCAACTGAATGGGTGCAGGTAATATGGGACACATAGGAAATTGTGTGCATTGTCAATGCGAAAAGCAAAACTATTTAGAAAATTGAATTTTCTTGTTGAAATTTGCATTTAACATTCAAAATCATGTAACAAAAATGTTTTAGAACAAAAGAGTGATTTTCTGAACATTTTGATTTTCACCATAGAGATAACACAGTGTCCCATATTACCTGCACATGCAGGTAATATGGGACACTTGACGATGACGTCATTTTGACGTCATAGCGTCCAAACAAACATAAAAACAAGATAACATTGCCTGTTTTATTAATCTTAAAGGACAGGTTGTTCATCATAACAATCTCTTTTGGGCATATCTTCTATAGTTTTTATGCACATAAGCTAAACGTCCTTAATGGTCCCATATTACCTGCAGGTACCCTACTGAACTGTTGCAATATTTTTGCATGCATACCCATGACCGTTTATGATAGAGAAATTTGCTTTTTGTTTGTTAAGATAAAAATAAAAATAAAATGCAAGAATCATCTTTCCCCACACAATACTTCTTACAAACAAGGTGTTGCGCTATTGACCCTTTCGATGCAAGACAAAGCACAAATGAAGGAAACAAAACAAAACAATAATGTTTTTGATTTTTATTCAATTACACATACAAAAACGTAATGGCCTATTAAAAGACCCCCCTAAATATAATAATATTAATATTATTTTAGTCCTGAATATAAAATATAATAAACAAGCATAAAAGAATCTGATACAAAAATTTGTTACTCTGAAACGTTACAATCGTAATTTTCAGTCAAAAAATCCACGAGAAATGACTCTTGATACAACTTAGGCCTATATTTAAAAAACAGAAACGACTGCCTGCATCTGGAACTCTTCATATCTGAAAGTTTGAATATCTTATTTCATACATCAGAATTATCTGCAAGATTGCAAGATGGCTTTAGGTGACCGTGGCCCTATTGGCTAATGCACAAATTTAGATTTTTTTTTTTTCCATTTAAATAATATGTTAAAGCTTATGCCCTGTAGATTACATTCGGTTCTTGAGTTATGGCCTGACAAAATGGCGCGAAACCAAAAAAAAAATTGGCAACAACTTTCTTTTTATTTTCTATATTTTTGACAAGTCCAGTTGCCAGATGATTGTCTAATTACATGCATGAATTATGCAAAGTAAAGATTTCAGATACAATTAAAAGAGCTATGGTACTGAGGCATGGCACATGGGTAGAACACACACTATACTATAAAATTACGGTTGTGTTTTGGCAAATTTCAATTTGCATAATTAATTAGGGCCACTTATTAGAAAAGTTGATTAGGGCCCTAATTAATTATGCAAATGGTAATTTGCCAAAGGCATCCATGGGTTTTATATCTTATTTTGTAGCCGATCTGAACATTTTACTTTGTATAATTCTTGCCAATAGGCCTATAATTAGAAAATAAGGCCTACCTGACAACATTGCATAACAAAAATAAAATAAATTTGTTGCCAACGTCTTGGTTTCGCGCCATATTGACAGGCCATATTTTGGTAACCGAATATCCGATTAAAATAAAATTTTCAGTCTTATAATCAGGAGAGAATGGACTCACATATTTCAATCAGACAAAATTCTATATCCAATAGCGTTACCTTAAAGCTAGCATTATAAGTGTCTCCTTAATAACAAAAGGTGCCCACTGGTATCTTGGAGGCATTGTCTTTTTTAAAGACATTTCTTGTTTCAAACAAAAGCACTAAAAAGCAAAAACTTGTCCATGTTAAATAAAAGTGATATACATGTAAGCGCGCGAAAAATTTGGGTTTTAAAGCGGAAAACTTTTTGCCCCCCCCCCCCCCTTTCCTACCACCTAAAACGTTTTGGTCCCCACCTCTTTTAAGGTCCTTTTTTGGCCCCCTCCCTTTTTACCAGCCCCCCCCCCCACCACCAAAGTATTTCTGAACACTCCCTAACTAAGTATGCTTGTTTTTATTATGCCCTTTCTGAATCCTTGAGGTGAGAGCAAAATACTTAAGTATAATTTTTAACAAAATTTGAAAGCAAATATGAAATTTGACTCCTGTGTTGACCTTTAATTGGTTGACCTTTACGCCCTTGGAGCCATTTTTGATTTTGTCAAATATGGTCGAGATGCCCTTAGCACTTCAAAACATGGGTGTCGTTAAATCACATATGGGTGCAAACTAGGCCCTCTAGTCTTCCCAACCATTGATGAAGTAGCTATCTGCTGCTACAGTATTGGTGAAGTAAGTATCTACTGCTGATAACAGTATTGATGAAGTATAATGTATACCTATATCTGCTGCTGATATCAGAACTGGCGATGTAGCTATCTGGTGCTGATAAGGGGTATTGATGAAGTAGGATCTATTGCTAATTATGATGTCAGTATTGATGAAGCAGCTATCTACTGCAGTTGATAAATTTTAAAGGGTATTTATGAAGTAGCTATCTACTGCTGATGCATAGTATTGGTGAAGTAACTAGCTACTGCTGATAACAGTATTGATGTAGTATAACATATTGATGAAGTATAGCTATATCTGCTGCTGATATCAGAACTGGTGAAGTAGCTATCTGGTGCTGATAAGGGTATTTGATGAAGTAGGATCTATTGCTGATTATGATATCAGTATTGATTGAGCAGCTATCTACAGCAGTTGATAAAGGGTATTTATGAAGTAGCTATATCTACTGCTGATGTATTGGTGAAGTAACTAGCTACTGCTGATAACTGTATTGATGAAGTATAACAGTATTGATGATGTATAGCTATATCTGCTGCTGATATCAGAACTGGTGAAATAGCTATCTGGTGCTGATAAGGGTATTGATGATTTAGGATTGCTGATTATGATATCAGTATTGGTGAAGCAGCTATCTACTGCTGATAAAGGGTATTTATGAAGTAGCTATCTACTGCTGATGTATAGTATTGGTGAAGTAACTAGCTACTGCTGATAACAGTATTGATGAAGTATAACATATTGATGAAGTATAGCTATATCTGCTGCTGATATCAGAACTGGTGAAGTAGCTATCTGGTGCTGATAAGGGTATGGGTATTTGATGAAGTAGGATCTATTGCTGATTATGATATCAGTATGAAGCAGCTATCTACTGCAGTTGATAAAGGGTATTTATGAAGTAGCTATCTACTGCTGATGTATAGTATTGGTGAAGTAACTAGCTACTGCTGATAACAGTATTGATGAAGTATAACATATTGATGAAGTATAGCTATATCTGCTGCTGATATCAGAACTGGTGAAGTAGCTATCTGGTGCTAATAAGGGTATTTGATGAAGTAGGATCTATTGCTGATTATGATATCAGTATTGATGGAGCAGCTATCTACTGCAGTTGATAAAGGGTATTTATGAAGTAGCTATCTACTGCTGATGTATTGGTGAACTAACTAGCTACTGCTGATGAAGTATAACAGTATTGATGATGTATAGCTATGTCTGATGCTGATATCAGAACTGGTGAAGTAGCTATCTGGTGCTGATAAGGGTATTGGTGATTTAGGATTGCTGATTATGATATCAGTATTGGTGAAGCAGCTATCTACTGCGCTTTATAAAGGGTATTTATGAAGTAGCTACAGTATCTGCTGCTGATAACAGTATTGATAAAGTATATATATGCTGCTGATATCAGAACTGATGAAGTAGCTATCTGGTGCTGATAAGGGTATTGATGAAGTAAGATCTATTGCTGATTATGATATCAGTATTGATGAAGCAGCTATCTACTGTAGTTGATAAAGGGTATATATCTGCTGCTGATATCATGCAGAACTGGCGAAGTACGGTAGCTATCTGGTGGTGATAAGGGTATTGATATGAAGTAGGATCTATTGCTGATTATGATATCAGCTATATACTGCAGTTGTTTCTTTGGCAAAGAGTATTTATGAAGTAAATCTACTGCCGAACTACAGTATTATTGAAGTAACTTGCTACGGTACTGCTGATAACACTATAGGCCTAACAGTGCTGATGAGGTATGGCTAAAATTGGCTATATCTGCTGCTGATATCAGAACTGATAAAGTAGCTGTCTGGTGCTGATAAGGGAATTGATGAAGTAGTAATAATGTTATCAGTATTCATGACGTAGTTTATATCCACTGCAGCTGATATGAAGTTATTTACTGCTGCTATATAGGGGCCTAATGGATAGTTTTCCGGCTCTGGGTTATCACTCATTTCACTCATTGGCGTCCGTCCGGGCGTGGTTTAAACACCTTGATTTCGTGCGCTTCGCGAGAAATGAACATCAATCAACTTTGACTTCACATTATGAAAATTTTCACTCGCTGAGCACGCAGATATTCCAACTGGGCCGAAATAATGCTCACTGGGCAATTTGTTTTTGCCCCCCCAACAAAAGTCCAGTATTCCACCAACGCAGTCACTAAAAACATATGCATTTTATGCCTACTTAGGCCTATATGAATTTCAAGAGGTCATAGGTCAAAAACCGTAGGTCAAAGAAAAATATTGTGTTTGACTTTTTTTATCCAACCATCCATATCTCCATAAATTCATCTCTCCATGATGCATAAATCATTTTCCCCATAAAACTAATATAGGCCTATAGGCCTACTAGTATAGTAACTAACTAAACTAATCAAACTAATTTGGTATAGAATCAGGAGCATTGGCGTAACCAGTGGGGGGCAAGCTCCCCCCCCCCCGGCCACAAAAAAACTGGGAAGAAGTGAAAAAAATTGGGAAGGTGGAAAAGGGGAAGGAGAGAAAAAGAGGGAAGAGAAAGGGGAAAGAAGAGAAAAAGAGGGAAGAAAGAGGGAAGAAGAAAAAGGGGAAAGAAAAAAAGGGAAGAAAAACGGGGAAGGGAGAAGAGAAAAGGGAAAGGGGAAGAGAAAAGGAAAGAAAGATGGAAGAAGATCTATAGGCCAGTACTACTTTTTTCATTGTGAAATTTGTACTCTGAAACACTGATTTTTTAGCTTCTAATATGCCAACCGAGCTTCAGGGGCCCCCGCCCCTTCCGCCGGGGCTTTACCCCGTGGCATAGGGCCTGCACTTTGGCTCGTTTTTTGCAGGTTTACACATGGTCCAATAATCACAAGATGACTGACATGTGGTAACAAAGGAAGCAGTCACTGCAATTTGATTATGTCCCATATGATTGGCCATTCAAGACACCCCTGTGAATATACTATAGCGGCCTTTTCAAAATATAATACCTGTTTGCTTGACTGTATTGACAATACCCGGGAACAATACACACAGTATATGCATTGGACAAACTTTTTACAATAAACATGATAAGTGATGATGTGACCTCCAGATTTATACATCGTTCGTCTCGCACACTGACAACATTTGATTGAATGGACTGTAGGCTACTGCGCCGTGATTACGGTGAAGGACACCGGTTCAAATCCTTTGTTTGGAGCCAATCGATAAAAAGCATGCAGGGCTTCTATACCCATGTACAGTTTATCCCTACATAACCTATGTCTTGAATACGCTGGCAAAGTTATGTAATAATCGGATTAATACTATATAGCAGTAGGTAAAAACAAGTTTTGAATAATCCGCGCTATAAAGTCCCATTCAGTGATCCCAGCGAAAGTGAAAAAAAATCAAATTGTTACGTTTATAAATTTTTTTGATGAAAAACAAATGGCAAAAAAACAAAACAGGAAAACGACAGTATTGACGAAGTTGAAACCGCATTCAAATACATGTAGCTAATTTATATACTGTCAGTACCGGTATGTAAATTACAGACTCACGTAAATGCATTATTTTTTGTCTTAGACACACGGTTTTCGGCTGAACCACTGCACTAGCAAGCTATGTTAGCACATCTATGACAATGACGAAAGGTACAAAATCAGCCATAGGCCTTTAGATAGCAGAAGACACAAAAGTGGTGTTTTATGACCTTTGACATTCTTTTGTGGCGAGTGACATGGTTTTTCAATTCACGCCGAGTGTCCTTGACAGGTTTGACTATGCTTCAGTGGTCATGAAAGAATTCAAAAGATAACCTCTGCCCCAATAATCCCAAGCAATTGTCTGAAACTGCTCCTCGGATCATAAGAACGCAGTCCTCAAATGATAGTCATAATAATGTCCAAAATATAAAAATTACTGACTATCATTGTAGACTGAGTTCCGCAGTCTAGTATCCAAAATCTGAATTTTGATGATTTTTACGATCGTCGGGATGAAAAAAATCAAAAATCACTGAATGGGCCTTTGGTTCCTCTCCTTACCCTGGCAATATAAATCAAAGAAAAATAAAGAAAGAAAACAAGAAAAGAAAATTAACCAAATTAAGGGATCTGGAATGAGCGTTTTGAGCGTTTCGATAGTATTTTTTGTGGGACATGAGAGCACATCAGACATATCGAATTGCATTCTGAATACGAAGAATGTCTTTCTGATATCAAATAAATTTCATTGTTTGAAATTCACGATATAATACAAATTTTATGACAAATTATTAAAATTTGATATTTTTCACATTTTGATAAATAACAGTCCTCGAAGTAAATATCATAAATCTAATGTTATATTCTTAAACAGTCACTGGCATGATACCATACATGTAGGCCTATATATAGTAAATTTGTCTGCTTTATCTGTTTTGTGCTGTTTAAGCAAATAGTTAAACATAATTTCCATAAAATGTAAGCTTTTACTGTCAGCTAGATATGTCCCCTTTTAATTTTGAGCAGAACAAGTGAGGTAAAGCAAAGAAAATTTACTACTACTAGCGCCAATGAATGTTATAAGATTGTAAAACGGTACGATCCTCTGGGTGGGGTGTGTGTGGGGTGTGTGCGTATGTGTGTCCTGCACGCGTATTTTTTTTTTTTTAACTATAACGGGACGCAATACGATACCGGTATGTTATAAGAATCAAACTTACAAGAAAGATGGCTCTTGTCAAATCCTACAATTCTGTCAGAGAAAATATGCATATTTGCATTAAATTTTTAATTAATTGACATAATTGATTAATTAATAAATATTTTATTTAATGATTTACCATAATTCCAAATATGTCAAACAATATGTCAAATTAAAGCTAATGAAATGCTTTATAAATTGGTCAGAGCGCATTTTGCAGAATGCATTTAGTACTTTAGCCTGAAGCCATGCAAGCCTGTCAAGGTCAGTTAGTAGCCACTTGCTGAATGGATGGCCATGATCAGCTATCAAAGAGATGCCTTATGCAGCTGCCAATCACAGTAGAGGTTTGATAACATTTTGTTTAAAACCCAAATGTGATATAAGGACAAAGCTGTGCATGTTGGTACTTAATTGTTTGGATTCTTACGTTGAAATTCCCTTGTATTAGTATTTTTATGTGTAGTGTATAGTGGTCATAAATTATATAGCTTTTAAATTTTGGGCATTTTTGCTCTGTTGCACTGTACCATTATGGAATTTGAGCAAATCATTTACCGACACAAGCAGGTATACAGTGTATTATTTTATTTTTATTTTGTATCTCAGGAGCACAGCTCACTTGGTAAGGCATCAGAATTTGGTACACTAGCGCTTCGAACTTTAAATCGGAAGGTGGTGAGTTCGAGCCTCATCACGGTCACATTAATTTTATAAACCAAATATTGTTCGAACTTTTCATATTTGTTTTTCTTTTTATTGTTTCTTTTCTTTGTCTTTTTTTTTTTCTTGTTTTCTATATTCTTTTCTTTATTTTTCTTTGATCCATATTGCCAGTGTAAGGAGAGGAGGAACTAACGGCCCATTCAGTGATTTTTTTCATCCGGATGATCGTAAAATCATCAAAATTCAGATTTTGTACAAGACTGCGGAACTCAGTCTTCAGTGATATAGTCAGTAATAATCTTTTGGTCATTATATGACTATCATCATTTGACGACTGAGTTCTTATGATACATCATCCGAAGAGCAGTTTCAGACAATTGCTTGGGATTGTTGGGGCAGAGGTTATCTTTTGAATTCTTTCATGACCACCGAAGCAGAGTTAAACCTGTCAAGGACAATCGGCGTGAATTGAACTGACCATGTCACTCGCCACAAAAGAATGTCAAAGGTCATAAAACATCAACTTGGTGTCTTCTGCTAGTGGTTCAGCCCTAAGCCGTGTAGGCAAAAATAATGCATTTACGTGAATCTGTAATTTATATACTGACAGTATATATAAATTAGCTACATGTATTTGAATGGGGCTTCAACTTCGTCAATACTGCCGTTTTCTTGGGTTTTGTGCCAATTTTTTTCATTAACATTTTTTATAAAAGTAACAATTTGATTTTTTTTTCACTTTCGCTGGGATCACTGAATGGGGCTTTGCAACGCGATATATTCAAAACTTGTATTCACCTACTGTTATAGTATTAATCCGATTATTACACAACCTCACCAGCGTATTCAAGATATCCAATGCAAATAATCACCTAGATTATGACGTATCATACCGTAAATATGGCGGAGTACTCAAATTCATTCAACAAAAGCATGATTACAAGCTATTGCAATCTACCGCGACAGCTCGTCTCACACACATAACAAATGCACAAATACGATCAAATAGGTTGACGACAACGTTTGATTGAATGCACTGCATTGTGCCATGATTACGGTGAAGGACACCGGTTCAATTCCTTTGTATGGAGCCAGTCAATAATTTCTCGCACATCCTCTATTATTGTAAAAGAGCTATTGTTATAATGTTTGATGAAATCGTGTTTAACCACCGTATTTGCTTAAGAAGGGGCACAATACAGATAAAGCAGACAGATTGACTACATGTGGTACATGTATATATAGGGAATGTGTGTGAGTCGAGTATTACCTAATTATAATAGGGGCGTATCCAAAAATGAATTCACGCCCCTTTCAAATGTCGAGCCAAAGTGCAGGCCCTATGACCGTCCGTTTAACGTTTCGCGGCAAGCCGCTCGCTATCGCTCGCACATAAATACTACAACTTTTGATCAGAAATTAGGAAATTTTTCAATCTTGAGACGAAACCCCACTCCAAGTATGTTAATTTTCCATTTGCTAACCGTGTATTTTGAATGGGGCTATCCAGGCCTCGTACGTCACGTGTTGCGCTTCCTATGCCGCCTGAGACGAAAAAAGAAAAAGTTTGCGCCCTCTGTTGACAAGACAAAGCTCCATGACCTTATCAATTAGAAAGGTCAAATCTATTTTTATCCCGTACACATTTCTATTGGTAACAGCTGTGTAAGGTAAGCTTAAATCGGTAATAATTGCGCAGTGTTCCGTGGCATATATTTTGAAAGCATTACTGGGGTAAGTAGTTAACATATCTGGCAATATATTGTATGTTTGTGAGGGATGCAATAACCCTCGTAACACGATTTTTTCTGCGACAGATGGAGTGACCAATTTACAAAATCATGTCATCAATTTAAAATTGACAACAAACATGACAAATTATTGAGTTACAATTTATTTGTTTAAATATAAATCTATATCTCAGCTCAGTCATAGACCTTAAGCATCATATTTCGAGGCGCGGAAAGACACCAAATTGGTGTCGTATGACCTTTGACATTCTTTTGTGGCGAGTGACATGGTCTTTCAATTCACGCTGAGTATCCTCCTTGACAGGCGTGACTATGCTTCAGTGGTCATGAAAGAATTCAAAAGATAACCTCTGCCCCAATAATCCCAAGCTATTGTCTGAAACTGCACCTCGGAAAATGTATCATGGTAAGAAGAACTCAGTCCTCAAATGATAGTCATATTATTATATCCAGGCTGGACACATCACACGTATGTTCAGAACATCATACTAATTCACTTTCCCAATGGACTACCAAAACATGCCACCTTCGATGTACAGCTATAATTTTCTCCCAAATATGTTTCACTTACCATTTCATGTTTGCTCAAGCTTGACCAGCACATGGTGAAGAATTTATAGAATCCATTTTCAACATGTATGTTCCTTCAAAATGACAATTTCATGTCAATATTCCCAGCAGCAGCTTCCTAAATGTCCAACTTTCATGAATTGATCAGGGATGTTATCATAGCATGTTCTGACCTTTATGACAATGTGCTTGGCCAAGCCTCCCAATTGCCAATATCAACTCCCAACCACACTCATTGGGAGATGGCTTCTTCCCAAATGCAGGATAGGATGTTTTTTTCCATCTCATTCCTTGCACTGGCTGTCCTATTCTTCAATACCACCTAGTCCAGAGAATAAGAACTTTGCCTCAAATCATGATGATAATATGCACATGTTCCAGGTAATGATGCAAGAATGCACACATCATTGCACATGCATGGCATGATGTCTTGAAATACCCTCCACTCAAGCATTAACCAATCACGAGTTAACATGTTGGCAATTTAGAAAGTGTTGCCATTTCATTTCTTTCTGCACACATTGGGGTGCTATGGATTAAATGCTCTGTGGACACACAGTGACTTTTTTATTGCTTGCACTGCCTTGGGCTGTATTGAGGTGTAATAATTGGAAATCATGATTTGGGGTTATGTTTTGGAGTATATACATTGAACATATACAGCTGAAATTTGACTGTGGATATTTAAACTTTCTTGAACAAAGTGAGTACAAATTGGGGATCATATTTTTCAGACATGGAATAAGGACTTTTAATGCAAGCTGAAAGTGGTAGGTATACAGGAATTTTTATAACTGGTGTAGTTATCATGTTTTGAAATATACACTCTTTGACAGCTCTCTCCGTGCCTGTTTGAATGCCTGGTTATACCATGTACCCATACACTAGGTATGGGTACATGAGACCAGGTATACATCATCACACGTCACTGTGTGATGTGTCCAGTTCGTCGCCGAACTTACTTATAAGATGGAGAGTTTAGCATAACGGCCTGCCTATTTACGCTTCCTGAAAACACTCTTGCACATAACATGTACAAAACCACAAATTCACTAACTTCAACTTGCACTACCGACACCATGAAAAATATTTTAATTATTACCGATCCTTCAGAATACTTGCAAATATTGGCAGTTTCATAAAATCCTGCTGCTGAAAATCGTAAATTCCACAATCTTCTGTCAGATCCAGGTCAGTAATCACAGATGGGCGAATCTACCAGCGTGACAAGACCAGAGATAATAAAGGATGAGAGGCCACGCCGCACAAATAGCTAGCCTGATTCGCAAGCGCCGTCGCTGGCCAGATCTTCTACGGTCGTGTATGATGAGTAGAGACCATAGAGCCCTATATAGGGCTCTGTGGAAGAAACGGTTCCTAATTTTGAAGCCATGGATAATATATTCATTTATACCAGAACCATATTTTTGTACCAATCACAGAACAGAATTTCACCTACTCACAGCTGTCAATCATTCTTGTGAAACGTAAGCTCCGCCTAGTATCAAGGTCTTCTTCTGCGCATTGGTTGTGCGCATTAACTAGCCTCCAGCACAAATCCTGTGCACACGATCAGGTTCGATGGGCGGTTTACACAATAGGAACTGCGATGCATCCTAAACTGGATCGTTTCCGTGTATTCGCATTGCATGGTGGGTAATCGCCTGCCAGTTTGCGTAGCTCCACGTTCACAACAGTTTAAAATCAACACAGGTAAATCCATATAAAAATTAACATGGACACAAAATTGACATAGCTTATGTAATTCAAATAATAAAATAATAAAATGTAATATTATCATGATAGATGCACGTTTTATTAAAACTTGAAAAGATTATTAAGTCCAATAATTTGTTTGTGTTAGCTTGCACGAGTCACAAAATGGCGACCCATCACGCATTTTCTGCACGTGCCGACATTAGTAACTCATAGTGACTGTCCTCAAACTAGCGCCAGTGTGTCTCAGGCCTGATAACGACCCCAGGTAATTTTATGCAGAAAGTTTTCTTGCGAACAGCTGCAGGTGACAATTAAACAATGAACACGGCTTGTTTATGTACATGCGTGGGGAGTCTTGTACGTAAGCTGACGTGTTTTGGACATGTTCCAACGTAAAAAAGTGTTGTTTTTCTTCATGAAAAATACCAGCGATGACCAGTTTTTGTGGGCTATTTGATTTACAGGTATGTCGGTTCGTCATAGGGTAGAAATGATAGCTGTACAATTTGTATAACATACAGTTTAACATAGGCCTAAACATTAAATGGGCACAACTCGACCTTCCGTATTATGCAATAAGTATGTGGAAGTGGCAGGTGTATCATATTATAACGACCAATTTTAGATAAGTGACTGACTATCATTGAGGACTGAGTTCCGCAGTCTAATCTCAGCTCTGCAGCTGCATAGGTCTATACTCTGTTATGTTAAACACATGTGTTTTTCACCTGTATTAAACCTTTGTTTACAAAGCCATAATGTACGATTTCCTTCAAATTTTTAATTTGTTAAATTCATGCATTCTGATTTTAAGTGATTCTATACTCAAATGCTGAATTGATACTACAGGTAAATTAAGTAATTATTTGCCAAGCTCGAACATACCTACTGCATCCATGTAGCGTACTAAGCGTGTACATAATGTAAGGCGCATGCATGCTTTCTACTGCACCGCGCAATCACGTACAGTGTGTACACATCACATACATTTATTGCGGAGCCACTAGATAGGTATGCTAGGTGAATTCAAATTTGCCATCAAACTGCATCATTTTATATATCAAATTAAAGCCCTGGAGTAAAGAAAGTCAACACTGAAAACCTTTTTGTCATAGCACTTTCCGTAACAAAGTTACATCTAGTCAAAGATTGACTTTCATCAAAAAGATTCTGCTAGCAAAATTCCCCAAAACAGCATTACGGGGGTGTTTATAGATCTTAGTCTCATGATGATAGCAGCTTTTTTTAATGGAACTGCTATCAAAATCCCTCTGAAATTCCATGTGCGAGTCTCTCATCACCAAAAAAAATCATATATTTGGGTCAAGTGAAGTATAGACAACATATTTATGAAGGTTTCCTTGAGCAAGCGGTTCTTTTAAATTTCAATGTAAATTTGTATTGCCGGTTTAGGCCATTTTGGCTGACTAGCAAATGTGTTAACTGAGGTTTCCCTGTCATACCTACACTAGACTAGTCTATATGCCCATCAGTCTGGTCACGTCGTATGACGTGCCCAGCCAATCTAAAAACTAGCTTATAAAACGGATCATTATGCATGACGGATTTACGCATCCTGAAAACACTCTTGTACATAAATAACCAACGAAACCACAAACTCACTAACTTCAACTTACGTCCACTACTCACAAAACTAAACATATATTAATTATCCGATCCTTCAGAATAACTTGCATACATATATATTGGAAATTTCATGGAATCCCGTTGCTGAGAAACGTCAGATACACATGTACGGTTCATAAATCACAGGTGTGCGTGACTCTGAAGCTAGAATTTATACCATTCGATTGCATTATGCAGGGGTGTGAAATCTCCAGCTGATTTCCTCTTTTTTGGAAATTTCTTTGAGGCAAAATTTCAGTTTTTTCTTTCATTTTCAGCCCATTTTGAGCACATTTCAGTGCTTTTCCTCTTTTTTGAACAAAGTTCCTCTTTTTTCAATAGAGGTCACCCACACCCCTGATTATGACACTGGGACGTGACGTTGGCAAAATTCCGACGTGCGCAACAACCCATTTTGTGAATTGTTGCATCAATCATTTTTCCCACTCGTAAGCCAATCAATGAACGCGACGATCCGACCACGAAAAAGCGAAGTACGTCTCTCCTGATTGGTTTTAAAAATTACTTGGACAATTGCTAAGCCAGCCAGCGTGCTCGATTCTTAACAACCATGTGGAGTTGATTTCCCGGTGGTGATTCAGCGATCTTGATCTTGATCTGGCTAACACTCCTCCTGGAGTCAGACTCGGACCGTCGGACGGTCAGGGAATGTGCGTGCGGAGTGCTTAAGTTAGTCTTGATGTTGTTCTTCGATGTGGTGGGCAACAGCTTCTTTAAACTGTGGTATTTCTTCTATTTGAGTTATTTGTTCAGGTAGATTGGCCCAGTTGAGAATTTCAAGCAATCTTTGCTGAGTGGTAATTGTTGTGTAAGCGTTGCAGTGGAGATGCCGTGATTGATGTTGGACAGGCTGTAGTAGTGTTCCAGGTGGAAGGGATAAGTGGCTTAGGTGAGATTGCTGCAGGATGGTTAATCTGTGAGAGGTTCTTCTTTTCTCCAGCGAGTCCCATTCAATTGGTTTTCAACATATTAGTAACTATTCCAGGGGTGCGAGATGAATAGTCATTAAAGACAAAGCGAGCGGCTCTTTTCTGTATCATTTCAAGAAAAAAAATTTCAATCTGGTTTATAGAATCTTTGGTGTGAGGATCCCATGCAGCCGATGAATATTCTAGAAGTAGTCTAACGAGGGATCTGTAAGCAGCTTCCTTGGTGGATTTAGGACATGAATAAAAAGCCAGTGTCCGGTTTGCCTTAGCAGATATCTGTTTAATATGTTTTTTCTAATTGAGCTTGTTGGTAATGAAGACATGTACATCGAACAACTGAATACATGCACAACGTGTGGACCAATATATTTTTGTAAACATTTTAGGCCTATAACAAAATGTATATTTTCGTACAATTGTACAACTATCGTTTCTACCCTATGACCTATTAAAGTTACCTGTTATCAAAGTGTCCGCAAAAAACTGGTCATCGCAAGTATCTTTGATGCTGAAAACTAATGATATTCACACAGGGACAGGCCGAAAACCTTACCTCGATCGTAAAATCCAGCCCATGCATGTCATAAATAATTCATTATTTCATTGTGTAAATGTCACTGATTGTGTCCATGTATTGTTATTGCACCTGCGAGAGCAGAAGTCAAGCTGAATTTATACTCGATCGCTGGATCACCATGTGAAATCGCCTCTCGAAAACCTCTACGAGGTTGTTAAGCATCGAGCACGCTGACTGGCTTAGCAATTATCAAAGTAGTTTTGTAAACCAATCAGGTTAGACATACTTTACTGGCGGGTCACATGGGGGTCACATTAATTAATACCGTAAAAGGCGTTCATTGATTGGCTTACGATTGCAATGAATGTTTTTTGTAACCAATCACAAAACGGGTTATATGGCGCCCATCTGAAATTGTGCACACATCCATGATGACGTCATGCCACGAGGTGCCGGAGGTGGTATAAAGTCAGTTTCACACCTGTGATTGATGAAGCACATCATAAAATCTCTGAGCACATCCACAGCGCATTTGACAGATAAAAATTAAATTTGCAATTCTGAGCAACAGGATTCCATGAAATTGACGAAGTTATTCTGCAGGATCGGTAATAATTAACAGCTGGTCTGCTTTATTTGAAGTGCATATTGAAGTTTGTAAGTTTGTGACTTCGTATGTTATGTGCAATTGATAATATTATAGGAAGCTTAAATTGGCAGGCTGTCATGCAATTTATCCGTCGCTTCCGAAAATATATTGACGTTCTGGCACCGCAAGTGTGACATGACCTCGCTGGACATAATGAAGACACCTAAGTAGGGGTGGCCACCCGTTTCATTTAAAACAGAGTCACCCAGCGATCGAGTATTAATTCAGCTGTACACAGAGACAATCACTGACACTACAACAATGGATATAGTGACTTGTTTATGACATGCATCAGGTGGATTTTACGATCGAGGTAAGGTTTCGGCCTGTTCCAGCGTGAATATTCTCATTTTTCTTCATCAAAGATGCTAGCGATGACTAGTTTTTTGCAGACATTTTCATAACAGGAAACTTTCAAAAGTCACTGGGTAGAAATGATAGCTGTACAATTGTCCAAAATATATACATCTTGATATAAGGTCTAAAATTATGTGCACAAAATTTCTTGTCCATACATTGCCAAAGGCTTGGGATGTAATACGCATATGGAGCCACTAGCGTTCTGAGTGTTATGGTTGAGCTTAACTGCATGCTTAAATGTCCAAAATAACCAGTGGGGTTTCTTTCACTTCACCTTTTAAAATATTTCAGCTTATGGACAGAAACCCTGCCCGACAATTGTTACTACAGGTGAATTAGGTTTT
Organism: Amphiura filiformis; assembly: GCF_039555335.1. Taxonomy (NCBI): domain Eukaryota; kingdom Metazoa; phylum Echinodermata; class Ophiuroidea; order Amphilepidida; family Amphiuridae; genus Amphiura; species Amphiura filiformis. The sequence goes on along the minus strand of NC_092634.1, from coordinate 56,472,176 downwards.
CCAGCATTGATGTGATCAGTGTTTTCAATCTAACATTGACAACATTGAAATCATCAAATTGTCAATGTTTTTGACATGAAGGGAATTCAATAGTACTTTCCTAACATTTTAGTATACATTTTCTTGATTAATAAAAGCTAAAGGGAACAAAATTACAACCAAATCAGTGAAATCACAGTATACAGCATGTACATTTTGTACAAGTACGGTATGCCGTTGCTACAAGTGACTGATGGACGATTGGTATGATTTTAAAGCTTGTAAGTAAAGATTGAAAAGTGTTTACAAAAATGGAAAAAAATGTTTTACTTTTTACATGAATATTTACTATGTATGGTGTTCACTACCCATATCTTCGGACGACCTATCTATGACCGCCACCTCAATTTTTAAGATTTAAATGTTTAATTGAATTTAAAGTCACTGCTCGGCCATTGTACTAACAGCTGGTTATACCAGCTATATTTAATTACAATGATTTTACACATGCTGTTTGGTATTCCAGATCCATTGAGGTATAGAATCCACATACATCTACAGTTGATGACAAACGTGGTGGCTAGGAGGTGACAGCATGTTGATAACACGCTAAGTTGATAGACTATTCTGTAGTCTGTGACGTGGGTTTTCCCACATGTATCAAGACGGGGATTACTGATTGCAATCATGGAAGAAATTCTTGGTGAGATTTCAAAAGAGGCGTCTGGTGCACCAAGATTGAGACACGTGAAAGAGATTTCCACACAGGCACAAGGTAGGTTTAGCTTTGATTTACTTCAAAAATATAATTGTAATTTAAGGAGGCTGTGTACTCTCAGACATGCATGTAGTAAAAGTGCAATAACTTTGTAATTATTCGCATAAGACATATAAAAGTATACATTTTTATGAAGGCAAGACATCAATAAATCTTAATATAAATACAGATTTGGGGTAAAAACAACAATTATGAAGAAAATCACAAAAAGTGAGTTTTTGGCAATATTTGGTAGGTACATCATAACAAAAAACACTCTTTCCAAAATATTTTATTTTGTTTTTAGCTCAATCTTGAGGCTCCATTCCAAAAACGTTTTTTTATTTTTTTTGATATTGACCGTATTGTTTGAGATGTTGACCATATAAGGCATCGAATTGAACTTTTTAAAATTCACAAGCGCCTATTTGCACAAAATGATGCCTAAAATCGGAAATAGACCAAAATATAAAAAATGAGAAAACCGTTTCTTGAGTCGATCATGCTTTTTACGATGATCATATTTGCTTACTTATAGATGCTGTATTTATTGAGTTATCGTGTACCTAAATCGTCATTTTACCGAGAAAATGAACATTGAAATAATGGCTGTTGAAGTTTAAAGTGGACACATTTTGCACTTTCATCGAATCTCGCAGGAGAATGCGGCAGTTTTTATTTTTCTACCTTACATTACATAAACATCGGGTAAATCCACGGCCCCTTGAGAAGTTTGAGCGAAATCCATTCATAACTTGATATTTAAATCGGGGAAAGAACTTGAAAAAACCCACATTTTATCAGCTAAAACGGAGCCATTTGACCACTAGGTTTTTGTGCTTCCGTGGTGTTTCCATAAGATGCGCCCAAGCATGCAGATAAGCGTCAGCGTATGCGTAGCGTATTTGTGCGTTAACAAATTGCGCGACACGCAGCGCGATGCGTTGTTGCGACATGCGTTGTTGCTGCTGCGTGTACCCTGCTGGTACAACAAAGATTTTCTTTCCTTTTCAATTTCAAACACGAGTGGAATAGTGAAATAAAATCCTTAAAATATTGCAGTTGGAGTTTACAAATCTGGATTTTCATTCCTTGTATTTATAAAAAACATAACAAAGTACAAACATATCAAAAAACTCAATTTTGCGAAAGAAACAATGTCCAGAGTACACAGCTGCCTTAAGAAAAGTCGTTAGATTTTGTGTGTGTTAATTTGATGGAGTTGAGGGAGCAATTTCCGAATAAGTTGCAATTCTACTAGTCTTATTACAAGACTGCCCTACCCCAACCCTAAACCCTATTCCTAAACTCTGTAAACGAGGACTAGACTCAAGTCTAGCAAGTTGCACCCTATTCTGCAATTGTACCAAGTTGAGGGCTTCGTGTAAATAAATGTCCCCTCCAAAAAATTGACAAAAATGCAAACATTACCATCCTATAATATCATGTGAGTAAGCTTAAAACTGGCATCAGTCAGTCAGTCTTGTCAGGGACGATCGCTAAATTGCAAGGACAAAACCTATTATGACTCGCACTTCCATCCATTCCATTGCCTAATTATGGTAAGAATTTTTACCAGATTCTTGCTTGTGTTACGAGTCGTACTTGACTCAAGGCCAAAATCACCTTTTACCCAAATGCACACTAAAGCACAACACAAATACACTGTTTGTTTAAGCTAACAAAATCTAAGTCTTTAATTGAAAGCAAGTTTTGTTTGGTACAATATAATGACAACAAATGCACATATACACTAATCAAATATAATCACTCTTTATCTATTTTGTACTTAGCCAGCATTCTTCTTCTTTGCAATCATAAAGTTCTTGCAATGTTCTGGACGACTGATGTAATATATCCTTATTCACTTGTCCTGCGAAAATCAGCGAAGTCCAGTGTACACTTGCGTTTATAAATCCTTGCGTATAAAATCCAAATACTAAACTCCTTGCACCGTTCTCCTATACTAAACTCCTTGCGCAGTTCTCCAAATCTCCTTACTCCTTGCGCCGTTCTCCTATACTAAACTCCTTGCGCAGTTCTCCAAACTTGGTGCTATTTCCACCTTTCACACAATATCTTCAGGAAGCAGGACTGCGATGCAGTTGTCCCCACTTATTTTGACAGTTGCGTTGAATCAAAACACCAGACTTCAGCAAGTCGACAGAAGAATATATTTTCCTTTCTTGGAAGAAGTACGTTCTGTGACGTATTCTAGATCTTCTCCGACAACACTGGCAAATAGTACTTTGACTACATAAAATATTTCTGGTTTGCAATTTCCTTTCTTTGAAGGAATTGGACTGTAAGCATATTAGCTAGCTAGCCCAGATCAACACTATAAACTGTGTCAATAATAAAGGCTATTGCAGCCTGTCAGATCTGTATCCAGATGATAATAATTGTAACCTTTTCCATAAAGTCCGAAACAATCCGCAGTAGACCCTTTGTCTTACTTTGGGCCATTTTCGTAGCTTTGAAATAACCATATTTCAGCATGTCGTTGAAGATTTAAACAATTGCCCTGTGGACAAACAACGGTATCCGCACTTGACGAGATCCATCTACATATCTTCTTCGCTCAAAGGCTGAACTTGTAGCACTGTAGGAATTCTCCATGGCCACACTTTGAAATACTCTCTGAGTATCCAGAATAACTGGTTAACATTAAATACTCTCTTTTTGAGAGCTATAGCTACATCCATTCACATCATAATCATATCGATACAGGTCTGCCTAGAATTATTGCAAACATGATGTTTTGAAGCAAATCTGGGATTTTCCCAATGTTCTAATAATAGACTTTCACCTTTAACATTACATCACTTCCTGTGGGGTTTTCCCACTATTATGTCCATTTCACAATCTGTCTCAGGAGATTTTCCCCTTGACATAAATAGTCTTCACAAATGATGTTGTTATTGCATTCATCTGGGTTTTCCCCCATGATGTCATAATAAACAAACTCTTGCATGATTATAAAGGTAACTTCCCCTATTTCATGATACACAATTATACAGGGTACATCACACTTGATAATGCACTTACGGGTGTAATTTTGATGTATTTACCACGAAAATGATATTTTCCATGGGCGTCGCCATAATACTATATTAGTATAGCCGTAAATCCCTCCTTTCTACCGGAGCCCCATCGGGAAATTTAACCAGATTTTAAAGTTTTTTCACTGACAATTCACCTTTGAAAAAATGCAATGCCCCGAGGCGTTTATAACAAACAAACAATACGGTATCCTTAATCAATATACAATGCTTGCATTTTTTTTATGTAGAAATCTTGATAGCACAGAAGGATGCGCCTACATTAATAGCATTTGAGTTGAGAGACAAGTGTCTACATCCCCTGAGACTGGCATTGGAGTCTAAGAGCACTAAACTCTCTGGACATGCACTGGCTGGGCTAAAGGTAAGAAATGCCTGCATCCACTGAGACTGGTGTTGGAGTCTAAGAGCACTAAACTCTCTGGACATGCACTGACTGGGCTAAAGCTAAGAAATGCCTACATCCATTGAGACTGGTGTTGGAGTCTAAGAGCACTAAACTCTCAGGACATGCACTGGCTGGGCTAAAGGTAAGAAATGTCTGCATCCACTGAGACTGGTGTTGGAGTCTAAGAGTACTAAACTCTCAGGATATTCACTGGCTGGGCTAAAGGTAAGAAATATCTACATCCACTGAGACTGGCACTGGAGTCTAAGAGTACTAAACTCTCAGGACATGCACTGGCTGGGCTAAAGGTAAGAAATGTCTGCATCCACTGAGACTGGCATTGGAGTCTAAGTGCACTAAACGCTCAGGACATGCACTGGCTGGGCTAAAGGTAAGAAATGCCTACATCCACTGAGACTGGCATTGGAGTCTAAGAGCACTAAACGCTCAGGACATGCACTGGCTGGGCTAAAGGTAAGAAATGCCTACATCCACTGAGACTGGTGTTGGAGTCTAAGAGCACTAAACTCTCAGGACATGCACTGGCTGGGCTAAAGGTAAGAAATGTCTACATCCACTGAGACTGGTGTTGGAGTCTAAGAGCACTAAACTCTCTGGACATGCACTGGCTGGGCTAAAGGTAAGAAATGCCTCCATCCACTGAGACTGGCATTGGAGTCTAACATTTCTAAACACTCAGGACATGCACTGGCTTGGCTAAAGGTTAGAAACAAATGCCTGTACATAACTTGTCATAAGGACATAGTGGTCAAGGGTTTGACTGCTATCATAACCACAAGGTACTTTGAGGTTATGGTTTGAATCTCTGTGCACGTGGACAAGGTGCTTAACCTCACTTATCTCACTCTACCCAGGTGGAATGGGGAGCTGTTTTCTTTGGATTATTACAGTTTAAGTGGTGAGAGTATCTGTGTTATGTTTGCGCACTTGGTGGTGTGAAATGTTTCAAGTTGCACCGTTGGTCACTAGCACTGTGGATATGTGCTCAAGTGGTCTTTACAATTGTCCACCCTGGCTAGCTGCTGAATCCAATCTTGATAATAATATAATGGGTACCGTATTCATTCCAATAAGCGCCCATGCCCCAATAAGTGCCCATCCAGGGTATTTTCAATTTGCTAAAGGGTACCAGCTAAAGGGTACCATTGATGTTGAAGTGACATATGGACAAAAATACGACGTCGATACAGTGAAATAGCTGGAGGACTACAAGACCTGTGTAAACTTGTAATACATTTTCTGCATCAGAAAAGCTACTAGAACATCAAGGACCCTTTTGTAACATGCGTAAATTGCGTCTCTAATAGACGCCTATTACGGAAAAACCTGGTAAACCTGGTAAAAAATAAGCGCCCACCCAAAATGACTTTGTTAAGCGCCCTGGGCGCTTATTGGAATGAATACGGTATTATATACCTCATATATAGATTCCTGTCATCTGATTGGTTTAAAGTGCAGTCATTGAATTAGCTATGCCCTCATTTTTAAGAATTACGTAAAAACTGAACTATTTCCCGGGCAATAGTCTGTTAAAAAGACTATAGCCCGGGCATAGTCATTTTAACATCATCGGTGTGCATCCCGATCAAACTCTACGCGCGCGATGGCATGTTCGCATTACGCACGCGGCGCCAACGCGCTGCCTGCCAGTTGCTTGTGACGCGATCGGTTCATAACAAAAACTTTCTTTGTAAATTTTACCATGGCCTATGAACAATAAAATAGGCCTTTTAACCAATCAGATGACAAAAAATCTATATTAATGAGGTATATGAAACAAATATTGACTGCTTTATTCGGGTCATGGTTAACATTATAGGCCCGCAGTGATCTCAAAACCATGCTATGACCCTCGGCTGTGCCTGGTGTCATAGCATGGTTTTGAGATCACCTTGGGCCTATAATTTTAACCATGACCCGAATAAAGCAGTCAAAATTTGTATAATATGATTTGGCAGGTGTCTTATGATCACAAAGATGGAATTCAGTATTTATGATATTTGATAGGGAGGGAAATAAAGAGGTTACACCATAATACTTTCCAGGTGTGGGAGTGAGGTGGTAAAGAGAATTTCAAGAGGACACAGATCTGAAAATATGTCTTAAAATTGAGCAGTATTCAATTGATTTGTGTTTTGAATTGGTGGGTGCAATGGAGAACCCCAAATTTGGTGCCAAATGCCCCCAATGCATGCATTGCCATAAATCTATGAACAGACATGTTTATTTTTTTTATCTGTTTGCCATTTCGCAGACGTTGATATCCGACAGCAGATTTCAGGGTGATCCAATGCAGGAAAATGAAGAGCAAAGACTACCATTTCAAGTTCTGCAAGCATTAGCTATCACTCCTACTCTCCATGAAGATCTACAGGTTGAAATTATGAAGGTAATGTTTCCATACATGTAGATACATTTGTTGGTCACTAGGGCCGGCATCGACATGTCGACATCTTTACCACAATCCAAACAAAAATTAACATTATAAGCTTACTGAAAAACAACATTGAAAATATGTACTGAACATGGCCACTAATATACGAATATATCGACATGTCGACATTAAAAAATGGTGCCAACGCCGGCCCTATTGGTCACCAGGGTGGTCAAATGTACTGCTCTCTGTGGGTTTCTCCCTGAACGGTCATGAATTCTGTCCAAAATAGAGTCATGAATTTGATTGAGATGTTCCCATTATCAGCCCTCATGAAAGCCAGACTGACACCCTCATACCGACATAATAATAGGCTATTTATGAGTCAGACTTACCTCTTGGATCTACAAATGTAGGGAACCGATTCTCCGTAATTATGTCCAAGTTGACCCTTAACCTGAGTCTGAAAAATATTTTGGAATATTCAGCGCGCAGAGAAGTTGAACTCTATGTGGGTGGAAACCACAGTCGTCATATATGTATTTTTTGTCCAGCATTTTTGGATCATCTTTTTTTCAGTCATCATTAACAAGCATGAAACAATTCAGGTTCAGGTAGTTTAGTTTATAATGCATATTTTCAGAGATTCCTTGAGTGCTATCTTGAGTGCTATAATCAGGGCATAATTTAGTGTCAGAATTTTGCATAGCAAAATTGTGACAAAGTTTTATCTGTATAACAATAATTATGTATAGTAATGACATTATGTTTGTGTGATTGCATAGCAATTTGGCTAAATTGTGTAGCAAAATGGGATGCGATACCGATTATGTTATGCCCTGGCTATAATCCTTTTACTTGCTGTAATATGTCCAGTGGTGTTCCGAAACCACAACAGCATTCTGTTTCAGTACATCCACTTACTGTGTGTTAGAGTTGGACTGTCTGCCACAGGTAAGCTGTAAAGGATTATAAACACAGCCAAATTAACCCCATGAAAACTACATGCCAATTGGACAAAAAGAAGTTTTCATTATCAATTGGACCAATCAGTAACATTGTTAGAATAATTTCACCACACAAAAAAATTGGGGTGAATTATTTGCAAAGTTCTATTCTGATTGGTGATTTAAGTGAAGATATCATATAATTGACCAATCAGTGGCAATGTTAGATCAGCAGGTAGTGCTCAGGGGGTTAAAAAGTCGCCACTAGTTCCATCCCCATTTATTCAGAGTCTGATGAGTTTATGGTAAAATAATTTATGTAATAATTTTCTATACACTTTCCTTCGAAGGTTGATACCAAATTTGATATCAAAAGTTTAATCATCGTGAGCATAGGAACCGTTGTTTGGAAATTTGTGCAATTGTAAAAATGACATAGCAGTTGTATCACGCGGCGGAGCTAGCGTGAGTGCCAGGAATTACGTCGCCTGAATAGGTCGGCAGATTAATCTATTATAAAGCGTGACTGTTTGTGACTGCGGGAATTTTCAATGTGGTACAAGATGTCGGGGTGTGTGTAGCTGTTTTCAGTTTACCCATGCATGTCAAAATGCAAATCAATACCCCGCTCTTTTAATTGTGCGCACGCAAGTGTAAATTGATTCCTGTATGGGTTGCTTTGGGCCACATAATAAGTTGATACCATGCATTGGCTTTTGCGTGGTCAATGCGCAATTTGATGGGCAGCCAGTGAAGCCCGATGAGGATTGGTCTAATATGCTCATCATCATGCTTTCTTTTTTTCAGCTCCTGTTGACAGTAACCTGTTCTGCATCCTGTCCTGTGACGGCATTATCCATCATCAGAGTGGCAGAGGTAAGCCTCTTACTTACACTATAAACGGGCTAAAATAGTCTCATACAATGGCAAAGTTCAATATTCACCATAGCTACAATTATAGCTCAGAATTGACCTCAGGTGGTAGAGTTTGAGTTTTAGTACCCAGAATATTCAAAGGTCATCTCATCGATGTACAACCATATTGTGGTTGAAGTCATTTGTCCTGGAGGATGAGCATGAATGCGAATCCAGTGTTAATGATAACTTTATAAGTAAATCTTTTCATGATGGAGAGGTTCATGTTGACAGCATCATACTTTTATTTTGGCTGTTGCATATATACGGTTGTAAAAGTGCTGTGGAATTTGGAAGATATCAGGAGATCAATTGGGAGATTTTAGATCATTTCAAAGCATCACCAAAGTCACATGGTTTAGGAATGTTATCTGTATTCCATGTGACTTGGTCTTGGGGATGATTTGAAATGACCTCCACTTGAGATAATTATAAGTCTGGTATTTATTCCTAGCTATTCTGTAAAAAGTGACGCATGTAGCAGCCGACAAGTGCGTCCTTTCGATATGGTTGTACACATGTTTTGTTTGGATTTTATAAGCCAAAATGTGTCAATTACAGACCACTACAGACTATGTATCAACAGTCAAAGTTGCAGTGCTTTGTATGCTGTGAATTCTCGCATATTCATGAGGGCCAAAGTTCGTTCGTGCATGTCTAACAATCTTGCCAGCATTTCATGCCTTCATGCGTGTCAGTAAAATTATTGCGGTATGTGCGTAGCAGTTTCGTCTGCCGCAATTTGTGGAACGATTGGCCCTCATTATCGAGTGATGCTGAGACTTCAACTGTTTGTGATTTATCTGTAGTAGTCTGTTGTTACAATACACAATATCAAAAGGAAATGAAGCACCAGATTAGCTGGGATAAGTTCTGCTTCAGTATTCTAGTATTGAGGGAGGTTGTTTGGGCATATGCAATGCATTACTAACCTACCCCCCCCCCCTTTGGTAGGTAGTAAGGGGCAAGATCAGACCATCTTCCTTTAAGGGGAGTGTGCACTCTCAGAAATTTACATTAATTAAATGTGCTGTAACTTTTTAATTATTCATGCAAGATTTAAGTATACATTTATGCAAAGAAAATTAGTCATGGAATACAAATTGAAGCACTTGGTGTAAAAACAAAATATTTTGGAGAAAATCACAAAAAAAAGAAACTTTTTGCCTTAAAATATTTGTAAAATACTATTTTAAAGTCTAGCACCCTGGCACGAACATATGGACTACCCAAGAACTTTCCTTGGTATTCTGCCGATGCATTAAGCTCATGCCATTTTATTTTGGGCCCAAAAAAGGAAGATTTGTCTCTCAAATTTGCATGCATAAGTATGTGAAAGCCATATACGCTGGGCCTTTTTTACAGGCTTTTTTTGTTTGTTGTTAAAAAAAAAAAAAAGTGGCCGTGTAGCAAAAAAAAAAACAAGACAAAGTGGGCAAAAAAATTATTTAAAAAAATAAATTTAAAACAATTTTTTTTTAAATTGAATCCCCTATTTAGCATGTAGCTTTTCAATAAAAAAAAGGGCCTAGCACATAGCTTATTTGCTAAATGTTTGCGTAGACAAACTTTTAGTCTAAATATGGTTTACCCCACGCCATGTATGTTATAGTTACGGTTAGGACGGTTATATTCCAGAATTATTCCCTTTCATCTGGTACAGTGGAAAAGGGATTACATTAAAACTGTTATTGCCATGCAGCACATCAAACAGGGGACTTTGCAGGTGAAGTCAATTTTGAGCTCAGTATTTCTGCTTTGAAAGCATTTTGCTAGCTTTAAAATGACACCTCATTTACTAAAATGGATCAAGGCATTCATATATCAAAACATCCCAAATTCTTAATACTTTCCTTATTTTTTCTGTCTATTTTAATCAATATCTTGAAATGCTCATACTCCCCCTTTTGATTTGCTGCATCGTAATTTAGTTGAACTGATACTGAATAATATGAAATTACAGTCAACTAAGTCTATGCACATTCTGTATAATGTTATTGTAATTTTGTATTGACATTAAGTAAGTATATTTATTCTATTGTTTTATTGCTAGCCTATAAAAGCTATAAAGCAGTTAGTGCCAGCTGTTGATTTGCTTTATAGTAAAGCCGAGTTTTGTATTTTTCTGTTATTTTATATTGTACTAGCAATGGCATAACTCATATATGACCTGTACCATGTAATCTAATTAGTGTCTGGACAGTGGATGTTATTATTTATTTATTTTTGAGTTGATCTGGGTTGTCATACATGTGTTTTGTGTTGCAAAAGAATCTAGGTTTGTAATGTAGCTCACATATTTATTATTTTACTATAAAACTGGTTTCAGTTGTAATTTTTTTTCATGTTCTGCAATATTATTGTGACAATTTATGTATATTAAGAAGAGTAAGGCAATGGGAAAAAACCCTGAATTCTGAATACAAAGAATGTCCATCTGATATCAAATAATTTTTTTTTTTTTAATTCGCGATATAATACACATTTTATGGCAAATGATTAAAAATTGACATTTTTGATATATAACAGTCCTCAAAGTAAACTTTATAAATTTATTGATATGTACTTAAAGTGTATGTAGCTGGGATGAAAAGCTGATGATCAATTAAAAATTGTGACCTTTCATATTGAAGATATGAATTTTTTCCTCCTCTTTTGGGGAACAAAATGTAAGTATTAAATATAAGTACATATGGATTTAGAAAGTTTACTTTGTGGACTGGTAAGTATCAAAAATTTTAATAATTTGTCATAAAATTTGTATTATATCGCAAATTTTTTTTTTTTAAATCAAAATTATTTGATATTAGAAGGACATTCCTTGTATTCAGAATTCAATTTGATATGTCTGATGTGCTCTTATGTCCCACAAAAAATACTGTCGAAACGTTCACACCAGAGCCTTTGCCAATGTGTAATTGTGATATTTAGGAATTGAAAGGCTAAAAAGGAAAAAGGAAAGGAAAAGATAGAAAGGCTCAATTCAATCGTTTGTACCATATTCATTCCATTAACCACCCAGGGCATTTAACAAAGTCATTTCGGGTGGGCGCTGCGCTTATTTTTTACATTGTTTACATAATTGCGTACATAACAAAATGGCACAAAACATTCATCCATCATCATCAGTGTGCCACATGTTTTAGACCATGATTCAGATTTGCATAGGCAGTTAATAATATCACAGTTAACTTGTTGTGAAGTCACTGGGTGGGCGCGTATAGAGGTATGGGTGGTTAATAGAATGAATTCGGTATTTGATAACAAAGATTTTTGTTACAGATTTTGTGACTCCAGCATTTTTAGATTCCATACTTGATAGGCAGGCCCTTAGGAAGATGTTGGGTCTTGTGTTTCTGATGGCCTTTCTGTGCTACTGTAATATTTGACTGACTAGAATAAGCCAAAGAATTAAGGTACCAGTTATGTTTACCCCTGTATATCTTAAACAAAGACAAATATGTCAAAATTTAAATAAGCAGCCAATACCTGTACTGTTTTGCTCTTATTTAAGGCCTTGTTTTTTTTAATTGGTTAAGAATTTAAAGAAGCGGTGATAAGGAAGAAACAAAATCAGTTTTTAACGTGCTATTCAATGGAAGCATGGTGCTATAGTCCTCTTGTTCAAGAACGCTTGTGTACAAATCAATAGGGCATGCAATGGCGCAATCTGCAACTTTTTAATTTGAATCTTCCTTGGGGTTTGGGGTCTTTATTTCTTAAATTCGAGTTAAAAGATGCAGCTATATTGGCTGCTGGTTCCACTTATGACATATCTGTCTTTGTTCAGGATATACAGGGGGTGAACATAACTGGTACCTTAATTCTTAGGCTTACTGTATATTATGTGAGTTTTTGCCAGTATTTCAATTTTTGCTGGTTTAAACCAGGCAGAAAATAGCATTTTGCCAGTTTTTGCTACTTTGCCAGCAAAAACAGGTTTTTGCAGGCAATAATCAAACCCTGAATTGCAACAAAGCTTTGTTATTTTAATGAGGCAAATTACCAAGGCCTTGGTCACTACTGGCCTACTTTCGGGCGGTAGCTTTAGTATACTATCTAGAGAGGTTGCACTTTGCTCTCAGTTGAGTCCTCCGGGCTGGGCTTCCACTATGCGCTCGCTAAGTCCATGAGGGCTACAGACTGCAGTTAGGCTGCATGCACCAAGCCAATGTAGGAGTGTATTTAATCTTTTACTAAAGGTATTAATGTAGTGGTTTAACCAATCTTGCTGCATCTATACCTAAAAACATCCAGTTGGGCTATTTGCAGCTTCATTTGAAATTCAACCTCCCTCTGTGGAAGATTCCGGTTGAATCTATCTCAGAGGATGTATGAAATTCAAACGGAGCTGTCTAAATGTTCATTCCATTTAAAATTCATACTCCCCCTGGGGAAGATATTTCCAAAATCTTCCACAGGAGTAGTGTGGATTTTAAATGGAATAGCCCAATAGACCTTTTCATCAGCAGCTGATTGGATATGCAGAAATCAGATTAGAAAGATGTGGCAAAAACACCACAACCAATCACACACTGTCGACAGTGCGTTCAATGAGTACCTGGCGTGTTATATGATTGTTCACACCAATTCATGTACCGTGATTTTTCTTACTTGACACAGCGTATTGAACGCATTGTCCACATGCTTGTCAAAAGCGCATTCAAAACATAATAAATTGATTGGTTGAATATGTTGTGAAGGTCGGTGTTTTTTTCATTAAAGTCCTGAAAAGTCTATACTGTTTTTCAAAGATGATTAGTTGGAAAACATTTCTGAGTATTAAAACTCAGCTCACTTAAATCAAACCAGTGACTTACGATCTTGATCTAAATCCAATTAAAATCCAAGATGGCTGCCGTTTTCTTCATTTCTTTTGTCTGACTTATTGTATCCCACTTACCCTTCCCCCCGCAGTTCTGCTTATCAGTATACGGCACTAGCAAACAAGAGGTACACAGAGCCTGCCAGGTTACCTTACTCCAGATAGTCAGCATTCTGGCCCAGAATGCAACATACTATATGAACCAGGTAAATGGTGTTTATAATACAAAATGGCCGCTAAATTATAAAATGGCTGCCATTTTGTCATCTCGATATGTGTTATGTTCATATTAGTGGAATGTAGTGTGTGTAGTTTGCAACAAGAAGTGCATAGTGCCTGCCGTGTTTACCGTGATACCAGATAGTCATCATTCTAGCCCATAATGCAACATTCAATATGAATCAGGTATATACAAAATGGCCGCCAAATTGTAGAGTGGTTGCTAATTTGTTATGTCTCTCTATGTTTTCTTAACTAACAGGTTTTGTATGTTGAGACCATTAACATTCTAACATTTGATGACATGTGACCTGCTCCCAGTGATACCATGAACATAGAAAAAAATATAATAAAGGAAAGATAAGTTTAAATTATAAGTTTCAAAATACCACCAAATTTATATCATGACTACTATTAAATCAAGATCTCAAGGTTTGCAATATACATGTGAAAAGAAATAAACTTTACATAGTTGCACCATTACTGGTATGGGGATTTACAAATTCGGCAAATAGTTACAGCTTTAAGGGATCTAAAATGAGTGTTTATTGGGTTTCGACAGTATTTTTTGTGGGACATGAGAGCACCTCAGACCTATCGAATTGCATTCTGAATCTGAAGCATGTCTTTCTGATATCAAATAATTTTCATTTTTGAAAATCACAATATAATACAAATTTTATGACAAATTATGAAAATTTGATATTTTTCACATTTTTGATATATAACAGTCCTCGAAGTAAATTATATAAATCTAATGATATATTCTTAAAGTGTATGTAGCAGGGAGGAAAAGCCGACGGTCAATTGAAAATTTTGACCTTTCATATTGAAGATATGGATTTTTTTCCCAAAAAGACCTATTTTTTTTTGGTGTTTTGGGAAAAAAATCCGTATCTTCAATACTGAAAGGTCAAAATTTTCAATTGATCGTCGGCTTTTCATCCCACCTACATACACTTTAAGTATAAATCATCAGATTTATAAAGTTTACTTCAAGTACTGTTAAATATCAAAAATATCAATTTTAATGATTTGCCATAAAATGTGTATTAAATGCTAATTTCAAAAATCAAAATTATTTGATATCAGAATGACATTCTTCGTATTCAGAATGCAATTCGATATGTCTGATGTGCTCTAATGTCCCAAAATAAATACTGTCCAAACGCTCATACCCCAGCCCTTAAATGATTTTTTAAATACTTTTGTGCATTGATGAAGTACTAAAAGTCTAATTCTAATAAAGGCCTCTATCTCAAAATTAGGTATATATCACAGAATTAAGGACTCGGCGTACCGCCATCTTGATACAGGCATGGAGCAAAAATTGGGGGTATTCGGTTTCCCTCGGAATGCGCTCGAGGCATTCGTTGTCATGCAAGCGCGACATGGATGATGGGCGTATTTGAGAGGCGCACTTGATGCGACCAGCACGCGCAGTACGACAACGCTTCAGATGAGATGCAGAATTGTTTTCATTCGTCTCCTCGCACTTTCGGCAAGGACCCGAATACCCCCAATTTTTTTCCCATAGATGACGGCGCGATTGTACGTGGCGGTATAGGGAGTCCCGGTTCTCCTTCTCTAATTCTATATATAAATTATCATATTAAGGAGTGCGATATATGCTGGGATTATGGTTCAATATACATGTACCGACAAATAAATTATATACGTGTACCGACAAGCACACCAGAAACATTTTGATGGGTGAGATGATTCTCAAAAGACAAGGCCTGATTTTACATTAATAATGATGAGTGATTGTGATTTATATGTAGTGATGTCAAGTGCTAGTCACGCAGCATGCAAGTGATGCATCATATTCCAGTTGTATGTTTTAGTATTCTGACCGTATTATTTTTTAAAAAGCTCACATACTGATGCTATTGTTTTCCTTTCTACCAGTTAAGGCAATGCTAAATAAACTTTTTTTTTGCCTTTCTCTACAGTATTTACTATATAGGCCTAGTAACTGTTTCATTATTTCCTTCTCATTGTTATTTAATTGTTTTTAGGGAGCGGTCATTATTTATGCAGAGGGAATCCGGATTTTAGATGGAATGCACAATTTTTTGTGAACAAAAGGGGGGAAATCTAAATTTTTTTTGCTAGGAAAGAGCGGGGAATGTGACATTTAAATGGAGAAATTTCATAAAATAAGGTAAATGCGGAATTTCTGAACGGAAGTGAAGGGTGAAACACATTTTTTTTTTTAATAAATTGAAATCCCCCATTCCCTCCGGTGTAAATAGTAACCTGTCCCTAACTAATATCATTCTGCACGTTGTGATGTATACTGACATGCTAACATACTTTTTACTTTGCAGTTACTTATTACTTATTTTTTAACATACCGTAAAAATTACCTAATGGCGCACTTGGGCTCCTTTGCCTAAGGGTAAATTTTATGTACAAATGGAGAGTGCCCTCCTCTGAAAATCCCAACAAGAATTGGGGTCCATACCTGTTTTGGCTGGTTGGATTTTACAGGAGAGCACTTTTCGTTTGTGCCTAAAATTCCGGTTATGTTAAGGGAGCCCATGTGTAACATTAGACAAATCTTGACGGTGTTGCCATAATTCAGCATCAAAGCCTCGAAATGTTACTTGTTTACAATGAACATCTAATGAGGGCATTGACATGGTGCATAAGAAGTTGGAAGTATACGTTCCTCATATTGTAAAGAGCTGTGTTTATTTAATATTGGGCAGTAACTGAGTGCTTATCTGGCAGAAATTAAAGCCAGCTATGGCAAATTAACCTCAATACAATATCGTCCTTGGGCAGAAAAAAACCTATGTGTCATTGGCCCCTGAACATGTTTAAAGCAAAACCTCCTATGTAACCGCTTGGCTGTTTTGTTTAAACATGTTCAAGGAAGTACATGGGGGGTCTTTCCTGCCCAATGACAATATATTTTATAACATATTTTATATTTGCGTATGTTAGTGCCACCATAATACCATAACTTAATGTAGATCATTCACTACCATTAGAACTAGTTTTACTAAACCATGCAACCCTGATACGTACTAATTAACATTTTCATAAATTTCATTGTCAAGATTTTCTGCTTTATCAAGATTTTTAATGTGATATGTAAGCAAATATAATTGGTCAAATAATAGAGAAAATAATACACACATATGTGCTGCTTTTGATATAGAGCAGGTTTTGATGGCATTGACTCAAAAATTGTGAAAATGGAGTTAATCGGCTTTGTCATCTATTAGCTTTTTTTGGTGGATATATGCTCCCCCGGAATTCAGAGATGGTGGGTCTTTGGCAGCTGATCAAATACCTGTAAAAGGGGGGGGGGTCTTTTGAGCTGTGAACAGTCAAAATCAAGGATCTTTCTTGGCTGTTTGGTTGCATCTGATATTCTTCTGGGGAAAATCAGAAATGAACAATTTGGGAGTCTTTTAGATCTGAAATTATTAAAAACAGGGCTCTTTTAGCATTCTGTTTGGGTCAAATTTAGCAGTCTGTAGGACCTGCGCAGTCTAATACTGGGGGTCTTTCCAAGGGCGCATACCCGTATGGGTATTGGTGTTAAGTGCCCATTACTTCATCTGCCTATGGAGAAAAGAAATGCAGATATTAAAATTTAACTCCTACAGTATAGATGTGTGGAAATATTTATTTTATTATAAAATTCTCCCAAGCAAGTGGCCATATATGCCACGTGTTGAACCAGAATTAGGGAGCATTTTAAAAGTGGTAATTTTCGCGCAAGTAATTGTTCACACTAAGTAAATTTTGGATGGTTTCGCATGTTGTTAAATTCACAATTGTAAGCTGCCTTACATTTACTTATAGGCTACACAAAAGGAATATATATTTGGCAGTTGTTATTTTCACTGTAGTAGTTACTTTTAAAGGCGAAAATAAATGTTGTGCAAAAATTAGCTTTAGTAAGCTGCTGCATGTGCTAGCCAAACTATGAAATTACTATCTCATTGTTGTTGTTTTTTTACAAAATTGAAAGAGATAATTTGCTACAATCACTCACTTTACTGATGTGTAATTGTAGTAATGCTTGTTCCATATGTTGGTGATTTATGTCCAATTATTGTATCCCACAGTGCATTGCAAATTGGGTACATTTGTTCATATATTTACTGCTGCTGATGGTGTGTCATCCATATGGGGTTTGTGTATTTTGCTGCTTTGCATTTTGGTTAGAGGTAGTAAAGTATTTCACAAAACACATTATCCTGTGGAATATTATTCAGAAAAGCAGAAAATGTGGGAATGGGCCATTCCAGTTGAAATCCATACAACCAGGTATGGAACCCTACTCTGGAACCATCCGAATCACCCATTTAGGTAACCCCATTTGAATTTCACACTCCCTGTATGCAGGGAAGTGCACTAGCCTAGTGCCACTTCCCTGTTGTATGGGAAGTTAATGTCATGTCTTCCATAGGGGGTGTTTGGATTTCAACTGGAAGAGCCCAATTAAA
The DNA here is from genome assembly GCF_039555335.1 of Amphiura filiformis. Lineage (NCBI taxonomy): Eukaryota > Metazoa > Echinodermata > Ophiuroidea > Amphilepidida > Amphiuridae > Amphiura > Amphiura filiformis. The sequence goes on along the minus strand of NC_092634.1, from coordinate 56,454,217 downwards.
GGAAACTTAGAACCACAAATTTAAAAACAAGGGAAACCGTTCAAAATTAGCAAAATGGGAAAAATTAATCTCGCAAAAATGTTCCACTTTTACAGCATCAGTTGCGGGTCACATCATTCCTGCGTCATCAATGGAGGCAATAACTCATTGACATTTCTACAGTTTGATATGTAATGGATATCCCAGGTGTTTGGGTAATTGGAAATATACGGTGTCCCAGGATCCTTTGCAGTTCTATTGGACATGTGTGAACATACACTAGAACATTTTAGTCAATGAAGTAGAAATTAATTTCAGTGACAGTGAATGTTCCTGCTGATTTGTGTAAAAGTGCATGTGGAGTGCATTAGTGGTAATTTTAGCAGAGTGTTTATTATCGTTGCAAATTTTGTGAATAGAAGTTAGGTTGCGAATTTAACAATACCCAAATATGAACTTTTAACCATATACTGTAAAAGTTGAAATTTTCACGTTATTAATTTTTCGCGTTTTCAGTGCCAATTTTGAACTGTTTCCCTTGTTTTTAAATTTGCGATTCTTAGTTTCCTTACATTGACTTATACACAAAAGGAATATAGTCGCAAATTGTTATTTCCGCGGTAACAGCTTGGAATGCGAAAAACGCGAAAATAAATGAAGCGCAAAAATGTCCACTTTTACAGTGATATACCAACATGTACAAGTGGTACGCTTTGTCGGAAATCATAAACTCTTATACAGTATACCGTAAAAATTAGTTGATAAGCATAATGTGCCTATTAACAAGTTGCTCGGACAAGAACACATTTTCAGGGTAGTTTGGTATTTTTTTCCTTTAAACCCATATTATAACATTTGCTGAGGAGAACGCCCTCAGAAAATTTTTAAATTCTGGTTTTTACATGATTGTAATGTACTTTAACCAATAAAGATACTCTGCAAAAATCAAGACCTTAGGTGCTGTAGTTTTGTCAAAATCCGAGATTTTGAATAAAAGGCTTGAACCGGCGTTTTATTATTGCAATGGAAATATTAGTTGAACACGTATGCACAGTACGTACACGGAGCGTGGGATACACATACACACACACCCCGAGGATCGTACCGTATTACAACCGCGGGAGGAACATGCATGGGTACTAGTAGTAAATTCCAATTTTCTATGCTTTACCTCATTTGCTCGGCTCAAAATTAAAAGGGGACATATCTGAAGCTAACATTTTATGGAAAATAAATACTAATTAATCTATTTTTACAGAAATGTTATAATATGGCTTTAAATTAACATACCGTATTGGTCCGAGTATAGTCCCACCCATTTTTTATGTGAACATTTTTCACAATTGGGGGTGGGATTATACTCAATTTCAAAAAAAAAAATTTTTTTTTTTTTTTTAGTTTATTTTGTTCGGTTTTGGAGTGTCCCTGGACCTAGACCTAGATGCTAGGATCATTTATGGTTGACCTAAAAAAAAAAAAAAAAAAAAAAAAAAAATATTTCAAGATATTTTGTATTTTTAATATGAAAATTGATACTTTGTTTTCATGTCATACTCTATTAATGATTTCAAAATGCATTCAAATTCAATGCATTTTGAAATCATTAATAAGTATGACATGAATACTAAATGGGAAGTGGGATTATACTCGGCGTGGGACTATACTCGGGCCGAATCACGGTATTACAAATTACCACTACTGAAAATCAGTTCTTGTCCAAACAACTCGTTAATAGGCACATATGCTTATTATTAACCAATTTTTACGATATGACAAGGAAAATATTAACTTATCCATTAATTTTGATGCACTTTTCTTTTAATTCGGATATTTCATAGTAATACCTTTACAAGTTATAAGCTTGCTTGCCTCTTTCTATGCATACTAGTTGTGCCTTTGTTTAACATACTAATAATTGTAGCTTTTCTGCTTAATTTGATTTACATGTAGTCATAATGCACTTTGTAACCCAATGTATTGTTTATTTAAAATCTAAGTTATATATCTGCTACAGCAGCTGCCAGTCAACAACTCGACAAAGTCATAAATTTTTACTACCCAATCAAAATTACTGGAGTACAAATCACACAACGATATGTGTAAAGACGAAAGCTTTGGAAATTTAGTTTCAAACTGTTAACATTTAACATGGTACTAATAATAAAACGTTATAGTGAATAATTTTATCTGGATGTGGTATGAATAAAGTACCATCACTTTGATGCAGAAAATTTGGCTATTCCAATTGAAGTCCACACTACCCCTGTGGAAGATTCTGGAAATGTCTTCCACAGGGGGAGTATGTTTTTCAATTGTAATTGGTCAGGGTTAATCATTTTGAAACCCACACTCCCCCTGTTTCATGGCTTTACCTATATTTTCAACAAATGGGGTGAGTATTTCAAATAGAAGTTATCCAAATGTCTGCTCTATTTGAAACTCATACTCCTCTGTAGAAGACTTTAGCTAAATCTTCCACAGGGGTAGTGTGGATTTTAAATGGAATAGCCCAATGCTCACCAATCTCCTGCAGTATTACAGGCAATGGATGGAAATTAATGCTCATAAGAAATGCATTCTCCAATTTTGACTAACTTTGAGAAATTTTCACCAAAAATGGTTGAAAATGAATGAATTTTGCACAAAAATTAATAGTTTTGTGAAAATTTCAACCATTTTTGGTTTCCATAAGTTTCCATAATTTCAGGGTTAAGATCAACCTTAATGTAGTTCCACAAGTAACCATCACTAAACCAAACTGCATCATGGGACATCATTATTATTAACCCAGTACTTGACAAAGCAATATACCTATCACCACTTGATATTAACTTCATAAAGGTAATTCCTTTTGGCTTTTTATTTTTAATCTTCATTTTCATATAGCTATGTATGGAAGCGTTCCAACGCAGCACTCAGCCGGCTGTCCGAGCAGCGGCCAAAGTCACCGTCACACAGATGCTTGGAGCAAGCGATTTAGCTGTTGGTATGCAGAAAGAAGGCGAAAGTGAGGTAAGTTGTGGCATATTTACCAATTTAGTTGTAAAGTTTTAGTCCAAAGCAATTTCTTACGTTTCACATGACTTGCAAGAGGCAAGTGATGTAATTGGACGCTAGCATATGGTGCAGACTTTATGCAGTTTTGTTGGAATTTCTTTAGGCAAGTTGGCTTCCGTACAATGGTTTGGTTCAATTGGTTGTATTGCATAACAATAGTTTTTGTCAAAGCCGTCAAACCTGTAAGAATTGAAATGTTGTAATGTGTTCATTACCCATATGACAACCCATAAATGCGTAGAAAGTACCCATTTTTGGCGAGAAATGGCTAGGCGAGGAGAGGTGAGGTAGCCTATTAAAAAGGCGAGTTAGTCGAGTTAGTCTATTAAGGGATCTGGAATGGCGTTTGACAGTATTTTTTGTGGGACATGAGAGCACATCAGACATATCGAATAGCATTCTGAATACGAAGAATGTCCTTCTGATATCAAATAATTTTCATTTTTTGAAATTCACGATATAGGCTAATACAAATTTTATGACAAATTATAAAAATTTGATATTTGTCACATTTTTGATATATAACAGTCCTCGATGTAAATTTTATAATTCTAATGATATATTCTCAAAGTTGGGAGGTAAAGCCGACGATCAATTGAAAATTTTGACCTTTCATATTGAAGATATGGATTTTTTCCCAAAAAGACCAAATTTTTTTTGGTGTTTTGGGAACAAAAATCCATATCTTCAATACGAAAGGTCAAAATTTTCAATTGATCGTCGGCTTTTCATCCCACCTACATACACTTTAAGTACATATTATCAGATTTATAAAGTTTACTTGAGTATTGTTAAATATCAAAATATCAATTTTTAATCATTTGCCATAAAATGTGTATTACATTGCTAATTTCAAAAATCAAAATTATTTGATATCAGAAGGACATTCTTCGTATTCAGAATGCAATTCGATATGTCTGATGTGCTCTAATGTCCCACAATAAATACTGTCCAAAGGTTCATACCCACCCCTTAAGGAATGGCGAGGTTGAGATAACTAATTTAAGCATAACTAAATTAAGTCTTAATTTAGTTTTCTCAACCTCGCCATTCCTTACTTTTTTACTAGGCTTCCTCGCCTAGCCTCGCCATATCTTGCCATAAATGGATACTTTCTTGCCTTTGTGGGTTTCTAGTGCCTATTTATGTCTTGAATACCAACATAACAACTGTTTTTCAACTTGAAATCTCTATTTTCAATGTTATTAGTTATCACAATGTATCCCACAGTGCAATAAAAACTGACCGTGCAGCTTGTTGTGCATGTGTTTTTGTTCGTGGTCGAGTGATAGAGCATGACAGTGATGGCACTTAGGAGTACCATGCTCTGGTGGCTGAGCTCAAACGTCATTACCTCTGGCATTTGGAAACATGACCAGTAGAGCAAAACTATTGATGTAAACATTGGCATCTCTTTTTCTTAATGCTTTGTATATTAGCCAACATTGAAAGTCCCAAGTTTTGAGATATTCTGTGGTGGTACTACAGGAAGGGGATGGGGGATATTCCCCCCCCCCCATATTTTTCTAACCCTACCCCACCCAGTTTTTCTCCCACTTTTAAGGCCTTGTCAGCCTTAAAACCCAAACTTTTGCTGCAATTTAAAGAATGATAAATTTTATTTTTTCCCCTGAAATTCACTTCCCCATGCCCCCCCAAAAAAAAAATACTCATGGTGCCACCACTGTCAATACAAAGCTTGTTTGTACTCATTCTAATGCATTTTTCATGCATTTTCATGACCAAATATGGTCATGAAAATGTACTATTCTGGAAAATTTGAAATTTGTCGTCTGCTGTTGACATGGAGAGGATTAACATTTGTTTCTGTTTTTACTCTTCCATATTGTCCCCTGTTCAATTTATTCTCAGAGGCATTACAGGGGTGAATTGTCAGGGAGGGGAGGTATTTGACGGAGTAACATAATGTTTAGAATTTTCATGGCATGTGTGTTCAGTAGTGTATACACACTGGGAAAATGTAATATCTTCTGGTTGACCTGATCCAAAAATGACTTTATCTGGTCAATTGCATGCAAAGCAGTTTGTAATTTTGGTCCTGGAAGATATCTGAAAATGTTTCTAAAATGTTTTGCTCTCCTTTCCAAAAAAATCCAAAATATTTTGCATTGATTGAATGAAAGGGGTCACAAACCTATCTAGACAATTCATGCTACTCCCTCAGTCAAATACTTTAAGGCCTTACTATTGACCAGTGCTTGAATGGTGACGAAATGGGTCTTGGTGTCATAAAAAAAGTAATTCTAGACTCAAATTTCTTTACAGACAGGCAAAGTTTCTTGATCAAAATATCAAGAAAATTTTATGCTCTGCTCTTGTACTTTGTTTGTTTGATTACTCTATTTCTTCTTGGCATGCTGGCACACATAAGCAGATGAGTAAAAGCCTACAAATTGCTCAAAACAAAGTTATCAGATTTATTTTAAATAAGAATTGCATGTATCATATTACAGAAGATGATTTTAAAGATCTTAATTTCCTTAACATACAAAATAGGGCTAAACAACTCAGGTTGAACCATGTTTTTGATATTTTTAATGAAGTTGGCCCAGACTATCTTAGTTCAAATTTTACCAGAGTTTCAAACGTGCACCAATACAGTACTAGAAACAGTGCTCAAAATTTTCGTGTTCCAAAATCCACTACCATCACTTCTGGCTCTTTTTATTATAATGCCATTCAGGATTGGGCCAACTTACCAAGTGCAATCAAATCAATTTCTAATAAACAAAGTTTCAAAAAGTCTGTAAAAACTCATTTTTTTAACCAAATTTAGTTTCTAATGATTTTAATCATGTTTAAAGATTTTATTTTACTTTTAATATTCACTTGTATATATATATTTCTTTGTATGTTTTTATATGTATGTATGCCTTTTGCCCTTCTATGTAGGACCCCTTCGGAAATAAGCCTTTGGGCTTAAAGGGCTATCCTGTGATATCTCCTTGCTTTGTTTTTTGTGTATTATATGTTATTTATCTTAATGCATTTTATATCTATTTACCTTGTATTGTTGTATGTGCAATATGGAGATACCGAATCAAATCAAATCAAATCAAAAACCTATCTAGAGATTGTTGGAAAATGTCCCTTCTTGTCCCTTCCATCAATGTCAATGGAAGACATGACCTTAATCTCCCACACAGGGGGTGTGGATTTCAAATGGAGTCATTCAGTCAATCAATCAATCTTTCTGGGTATTGAAAAGCATGAAATTGCCTCTCTAGGTTCTGCTTGGATTTAGCTGCATTTTATTATTCTAAATTTGAGCCCTGGATGAGTGTTATGTACTAAAAATAATTGATCACTTTGGATTCAAAGTTAGTAGTCAATATTTATTTAGTTATTTCATTGTATGAATTTGTTTGTTTGATTTATCATCAGCTTCCCAATGGGACCAAATCAGATGAGATGGAGGAGGAAACCAAGGATGCTATGCTGGGTAAGAGGATTAATGCTCTGCATGCTAGCCATAAGCTTCAACATAAAAAAATTATGAGATATTTTCTCAAAATATCAAAAGCTATCTCAAGAACCACTGAACCGATACCAGGCTTGTTTGTACTCATTTAATGCATATTTTATGCTGATTTCAAATATGTTCATGAAAATGAACAAATCTGAAATTTTTGAATTTGTTTTAAAAAAATTTGAAACATGTCATCTGCAGTCGCATTTTTGTGCTATAAATATATAATAGTTATTATATACCTCATATAGATTCCTGTCATCTGATTGGTTGAAAGTGCGGTCATTGAATTAGCTATTCCTTCAAAATGAACTATGGACCGGTCATGGAAATGACCTATGGACCGGGCATGTGTGTCTCAATCAAACTGCGCAATCGCAACATCCACTTACATCCATTCGGTATATAACAAATATTGACTGCTTTATATTCGGGACATGGTTAAAATTATAAGCCTGCTGTAATTTCTAAAAATTTTGAGATCACCTTGGGCCTATAATTTTAACCATGCCCCGCATAGCAGTCAATATTTGTATACTATTGACCTGTGATAATGCTATATTGTGCTATTTGTTACCAATACTAAGCACATTCCCGGTCAATTTGAAATGGGCTCACTGTGGTGTGATGGTTTAAGAGACTTTGGTGTGTTCATTATTTGCATATGGGAAGAAAATCAGTGAAAATGTTGTCATTTTTGAAGCTCTACCTTTTGTCAATTAAAATGGGTATAAATTGCTGACATTTAGTGGAATAGGGCCCAGTTGAAATCCATACACCCCCTGTGGAAGACATGGCCTTAACTTTACAGACAAGGGGTGTAGATTTCAAATGGAGTCACTCATTCAGGTAACCCCATTTGAAATACACACTCCCTGTGTGGAAGATTAAGGTCATGTCTTCTATAGGGGGTTAGTGCTGGTATCGGCAAGCATTTTCATTGTCGACAATCGACAAAATTAAAAAGTCGACGTCGACAACTGTCGACAATCAGACCTAATTAATAACCCCCAAAATCGTCCCACAAACCTGGCGAATTTTGCGACGTTCCGGGTGCAAAATTCGGCAACCTACACGACGGGAAACCACGATGGCACCACACGCTGCGGGAATACCATGACAGCGATACGAATTGGCAATGAATGATTGACCCATTTTTAGAAAACCAGGCAAGAGTTAAATATGCTAGATTTTGAGCTGAAATATAAAAAAGATACCAAACATGATCCGCAAATCTGATGATTTCCCGTCCCTTCGTTCCCATTTTTTCAGTTGCTAAATGTAAACATCAGAAGTGCCGAATCACAAATTACCGATATTAATCCGCCTCATCGCGCAACTTGCTCTGAACTCCGCCCCATTTCCCCAAATATGGAGAGCGTGTGCAATTATTCCGAGCACGTGACTGTTTTGTGAGTTGGAAAATACTTTTGTATGCTTGGAGGCTTAACAGTTCGTTACAATAAAGAAGTCATGTTTATTATTAACAATACCTGGTGTCAGAGTCCCTTGGTCAAAAAAGTCCATCAAAGTATGTTTGATGCCATGGTTTAGCAATCAAACTATTTCCGCCTATGTATTCACGCAATGTCAATTATAGCCTGGCGCTTTCCTTCAACACACACCGCGTGGCTAGCGCTTCCTCTTGTCTCGTGCGCTGAATATTCATAACTCAACTGTACATTCACAATTAAACCCTGTGCAAAGTACGTATGTGACCCATCGATGTCATCATGATTCGCCTTGACCTTTTAGTGTAATGAATATTAATTATAGCTTTACAATGTACATTCACAATTGAATGCTGTGGAACGCACGTACGTGTCTGTGACCCATGATGTCATTGTCAGAGATGAGAAAAAAAACATCGTGTGAAAGGACAAATCGCAAATAAACAGCGTCTGTGATTGGCTCATATTTTACCCATTTCACATAAATACCCAATCAGTGTGCTTGTTTCAATAAATAAAGTTGATCATCAGGGACTTTCCCTGTTTGCCAATGTTGCGTGACAGCAAAAATGGCGACTGCTGAGTGAAAGAATTGGATGCTATACCAGCGTGTGCGATAGATCAAAAAAGTCGGGATGAAAACGCTAAAGAAACATAGCGAGAACGTCAGGGAAATCGACAAAGATGTAAAGAATAAGAGATCCCGAAAATACCTTGGTAAATTTTTGTTAAGATGTTAATCTTTTCAAGCTTTCTTAGCCAAATTGTTTGTTTACTTTTTGTCGATACATGCACAGCTCTTGTCGACAATCGGCAAAAGTGCTTTTGTCGACAATATTGTCGACAAAGCCTTGTCGATACCAACACTATAGGGGGTGTATGGATTTCAATTGGAATAGCCCAATAACACTCTCTTTGTGCAATTGACCTTCTTGGTAAATCCCCTAAGCCTTTGCGAGTACACCTGAGATGTTGTCATTTGACGTCATGCCGATCTGTGCCGATGCGCACATTGTTTAGCGAACATGTTACTGTGCATTGCAAGTCGGCGTGACGTCAAATAGCGACATCTCAGGTGTCGCTTATAAGCCTTTGCGAGTACACCTGAGATATTGTCATTTGACGTCACGCCGATGTGCACATCGTTTAGCGAATATCATACTGCTCATTGCAAGTCGGCGTGACGTCAAATGACGACATCTCAGGTGTACGCGCAAAGACTTAAATGGGATTTATCGAAGAGGTCAATTTAGTTGTATCAAAGATGGGTACAAAGATTCTTTCTAATTTGTGATTTTGGTTCTTTCCTTTTTATTTACAACTGCAGCTGAAGATGAGATAGCCAGATTAGCAGAGGTTCCCTGTGATGCCTTTATCCGAGTGCTTAGCTTCTTCTGTACCAAACTCACTGAATCACAAAGGTAAAAAGAGGGGATGAGGAATTGGAAGGGGAAAGGTGGGAAATGAGATAATTAAGCTTACCATTGTTGCATAGATATTACTTTCATGAAATTTCATTTGAATGAACACAGCTGCAAACAGCATGACAATTGTCCGAGTACACTGTGATGAACGCCTGTGTGTGCGCAATGTAGAAGTGAATCCAACTCATGCTCATTTGCGATTGGACAGCATTTTTATTCAGTATCCCAGGTTGCGTATTCACATTGTACTTAGAATATGACAGCGTTTGGATTGTGTGTAGCTGTTGGTAGCTGTGTTCATTTAATTGAAATTTTTACTTTGGTTAGCTTTTCCACATAGTTAACACCCCAGGGTATTCTTACTTAGAATTAGTCCTGGTAGGGGTTACCTCCAGGAACCCAGAATCTAGCATGGGTACCCAGAAAATGCTTTAGTTCCCTAAGACGATTTGAACATCATCAATCTTTTGGTTTGTACCCACAAAGGAGAGGGAAAACAGAGCCCGTACAACCAGTCAAAGTCTCAGCATCATCCGATAATGAGGGCCGATTGTTCCATGAAATGCGACAGGCGAGACTCCTACGCAATTACCGCGTATTTTCACGGTCTATCGCGAAATCACGCAACTCTTTATTGCGTATACGCGAATGCACGCAGATAAAAACAATTTATCGCGTCTGACGTCATCTGTCAATCAAATTCGAGCATGGTTTGTTTACAAGTGTCGTGATGATGACTTGCTGAACGCGGATTTATAACCGGGCGCCTTATTGTTAATTTTGCACCTTTCGACATGCAAACCATCTCAAAAGTTAGGTCTTTATAGTAGGAAACTTTGGTGAAGGCACCATGTCCACAATACCTAGAAAAGCTGCTTTTTGCCTTGTAAAAGTACGAAATTTTTTGCCATTTGCTGCTATTCCTTTTCTCCGATCAGCACCAGATGGATCGGTCTTCCTTTTACGCGCTGATTAACCTGTGTAAACCAATCAAGGATCATAATTGACAGTGACATCAGGTGCGATAAATTGTTTTTATCTCTGTCTTTAATTATAGTCTTTGTACCCTAAGATGATAAGCATTTTCTTTTTGTTATGCTACAGATTTGGTCATCTGAGTAACAGTGCTAATCAGCCACTACTAACACTGCAGTTGGAAGCTATACTAGCTATGGTGAGCAATGCAGGTCCTGAGCTTAGAAGAAGTCAAAACTTTCTCAAAGTTACATGGTAAGATATGCTTTAATAATGTAGATCAGTTAGACAAAGTTAATGTAAGCACTAGTGGTGGTCAGTGAATTGGTGTTGGGCTTGCAACCTGTACATTTGTAAAGCCAAGAATCAAACAAAAATAGAGCCCCGACTCAAGATCTGTCATATCAGTTCAGGGGCACTCGTAATAACCGGACGTCTCTGATTTCAAAGACGGGTCAGTGATTTCACATACGGGGGTCTGTGATATCACATACGTCGAGCTTTGTTGACAGCTGGGCACTCGATGCAGCACATCGGAACGAAGCTGAGTGTATTAGAATAAGCTTTCCTATGTTTAGCAAATATCTACCTGTGCAAAAATTATATCTATCTGTGCAAATTCTGACAAATGGTCCCAGAACACACTTAGATTGCAATGGCTAAAATCAAATGTTTTGAAGTAAAAAAATCCCAATTTTACTATCCAATTCATGAATTGGATAGTAAAATTAGCAGGCACTCAACATGCTCAACTTGGGCTAGCTACAACCCTGATAAGGCCTATACACAAAATTATTCCCACTGCGCTGCCACGTTCATCAAAATTATTTATATCGTTTGCGACTGGGTTTTGAAACTAGGGAGTATGTGATTTATAAGACGTCTCTGAAATATGATACTGTTATGTGACATGACGCTTCAAGAGTATTTGATATCAGAGACGTCTTTGAATTAGCAGTGCCCCTGAACTGATATTGGATTATCATGCAATTACTAGAGGATGGTGGTGTCTATTGGGTATTTTGAATTCATTACTCTGTAATGTGTCGAAAAATGTAAATTTCAGAAGCTTGCTGGGTTTTGTTTAATTGTGCTTGGATCTGTCCAGTTTAGCTTAGGATAGGATAGGATAGGAAGCTTTATTTCACCACGGACAAAAAAATCAAAAAAAATTGTTCTTCCTTGGGGCTCTGGACATAATACATCATATAAAACATATTAAGAAATCAAGTACAAGTTGAATTATGATTAACATTTATAATCATGTTTAGATAGACTCAAGCAAAAGTTAAAAGTATGCACTCTTAGCATTATGTTTGAAAATCGATAAAGTCATAGATTTTTGAATAGTTTCATCCAAATTGTTCCAAATGATTGCATCTCTATAATATGTTAAACTACATTTCTCATAGTTTGTCCTTGGTTGAGGGTCTGGCAAAAGTTGTAATGATTCTCTGGAATTGAAAATATATCAGCTAAATAAAGAGGTGACAAGTTTTTCAAAATCTTGTATGTTAAACAGAACAATTGTACTGATGCCTATGAGAAATTGGCTTCCAACCAAGTTGATCAAGAGCAATATTACTTACTATGAAAATATATTTATTTATTCATAGAGCTCATGATTCACTGTGGCCAGTGCAAATAAAAACCAACACAAGTGTTTTTTGGCGGGCATTTAGGTGGTTTTTTGGGAGTATAGTGAAGAAGTGTCCGTATTAGCATTACAAATATTATATGTGATATAGGTTTGTTATATTGTTTGTTCTTCTTTTTTTTTCATTGCAGGCAAGAACTATGCCCAGCCCTAATAGCTATCCTCGGCATCCCACGAGATGAAAAACACCTCATCTCCCACCACTCCATGCCAGGCCACGACAACGACATATCCCAAGATCACGGCCGAGGGTCAAGCAGCACCGGAACAGCGCCATCTAAGCACAGGGCAGCAAATCGCATCATATACTGCGTCGCTGTGGAGCTGGTGAGACTCATTGGTAGCGTGGAATCGTTGAGACCGGTGCTGGGATCGTTGTTTCATCATATCTTGCTATTCCCCCACCGTCGCAGAGGAATGAAGCCTTGAATGTTCTGAAAGAGGTAAGCAACTGCTATAATCGGGGCTCAAATTTGGCGCTCTCCTGTTGCTATAATTGTAAACATGTCACTCAAGTTGTAGCATGGTTGTTTGTGGAAAAATTTAGTTAGCTTGAAATTCTGATCACCTGGACAAGGAACTTACTGCTAATTGTCTCGTTATAACCCGTACGAAACTCGACCCTGGTTGCGATGTTCATTTGTGGAATGCCTATGTTTATGGAATGATGTGGGGCCGTAGTGGTCAGCGAAAACCTGTTAAGTGTGCTGAGGCTTGTGGATCAATGTCTAGGCGTTGTGCCTGTGCATAGCGCACTATAAATCACTGCGCTTTTTTTTACTTGCCTGGGCTATTACATTCGAAACCCATACTCCCACTGTATATGGCTTATTTAGATAGTATGTTAATGTTTGGATGTTGACTTGTTTGTTTTACATAAAAAACTTCAAAAATAAATAAATGTATGTCACTCTTTGATATAAACATTCAATATTAATATCCCAACAGATGCTGTGTAACCCAGAGAGACTATTGGACCTTGCAGGACCTCCAATACCAATTATAGGCATTGAGAAGTCACCACAATCAAAGACTGGAAAGAAGACTAGGAACCCAGATTTGGATATTCTTACCATGTACGGCTATATTATAAAAATCCTTTGTCTCAAAGCTCCCGCATGTGTTAATAAAATTGTGCGTGTTATGATCAATGAAAAAGTCATATTTCAATTTTTTAAATATTTTTTTTTTACATTTTCTGTCCAAATTTTCCAAGAAAACCACCAAACCTGTCAGAAAAAATCAACATCGTATCGTATTCGCATTCGTTCGCAATTCATTTCCGGGTATGCCTTACGCTCATACCCTGTACTTTTTACCCACACACAGAAGATAGAGAGAACACAAAGGAGAACATGAAGCACATTTGTGCCAGAAGTCAGAATGCATAGAAATGTGTTTGACCAAGTCTTTGGGGTTGTACTTAAATATGCAAAAATGTTTTGCTTTTTTTGATAAAAATTGAATACCGTATTTCGTCAAATAGTCGCCCCCCCCCCTCAAATAAGCCCGCCCACCCGCCACTTTTTTCAACCAAGATGTTTCAAAAATTCTGATATTTCCATGCTATCTTGTGTAGTAAGCTTATCAAGTTGCTCACATGGTCGGTAATAGCAGCAATAAATGGCTAAAATCTGCATCAGAAACCGGAAGTGAACCAAAAGTCAGTGTCAAAAGTTCATAGTTCGTCATTTTAGCGTGACTTTTAAGCTTACCTAATGATTTTAACGGGAATTGTTGTGCTAAAAATGACCTCTAATAAACGCCCCCCCCCCTTGGGAAAATGTAACGGCGTTTATTTTTGAGGAAATACGGTATGGAATTACAATTTTGAGTCACAGCAGGTCAAACTAAGAGGGTTTCAGAGGGAATTTCTTTTTGTAGAAGATGTTTACAAGGGAGAGTATGTGTTACAAAATAATTAACCCCAGCCAATTCTATTTGAAAAACATACTCCCTCTGTACAAGACTTGCATAAATCTTCCAAATGGAATAGCCCATTTTTGCTGATTGAAGAAACTTGTTTTTTTACGCTTTTCTATCCATCAGGTTAATGGACGGTATAGCAGAAGCCACTCAATGCAAAGATGGTACCGTGTGCCATTCAAGCGTCGCCTGCGTGGGGGCGCTTCTCTCGGCACTAGAGCTGATAGCGCAGGGTAAAGGGCTGAATGACAAGCAGGTGGAGATCATATTGAAACGTGCTGAACAGGAGGAGGAAGAGAGGAATTTTATACCAAAAAGTCCAGGTGGGTGAGAATATATAGGTAGACTAAGAAAGAAAATGCAATCTTTTCAACATTTTAACGATTTCAGCGTTTTTGTTAATGTTTGAAGTGTTGTTCAGCCTATTTCTGAATCAAATTCACAGAAAATGTTTATAAAAACACGGTTTCAGTGTTTTTATATTGAAGACCCGTTTTCATACCCGAATCTTGCATTTCTCGCCAGAAAAGATTCTTTTGTACCACAAAAACTATTTCTGTGCCATATGTATGCCGGATTCAACAACCATTACAACTGAATAAGCTTAAGTTTGACCTGATTTTCCAGCCAGAGTTTACCAAAACGGTCCATTTTCTGGCACATCCAAGCAACAGACTATAGAGGGCAGTATTTTTTTTATTTTGGCCAATTTGGGGCATAAATCTTGCTTTTTCTCACATCCTGCAAGACTTTGCAATCTCGCATTTTTGGTGAAAAAAAATTTGTTTTTATCTAAGACTATATATATATAGGGTTTAATGTAGGGTGAAATCCTACATTGTCTCAAAATATTTTCTACAGTTGATTTTTCCTAAATCAATGTCGATTCCTTGAGCCTTATAGAAGAACAGAGTATCCACTGAATAAGTAGGAAAGGTTAAAGAAGAAATTTAAAGAAAGCAAAGTAAATTAGCAAAAGTATTTATATATGGCATGCTTCAGAATAAGACTGGTGAACATCAGTTGCAATTGGTTCTGGGTAGATTTACTTCATCTGGTGTATTGTGGGAGATTCTAAGCGCCATTGGTATGATCACACTTCACTTGTTTAATAACAAGAGAACTACTTGCTGATTGGTTACTAGAAGACTATTGTGATTTATTGAGCCAATCAATAACGTGGTAAGAATGATGGTAGGGTTGAAAAGGATTGAGCTTAAAGCAGGGATGCCAGTTTTTAGGCAGTTGCCTGATTTCCTACTTTTTGTTAGTCAAAATTTCTGTGCTATTATTTATATTCAGCCTGTTTTGAGACTTTTTGTAGCCCAAATTTGCGCACTTTTTCAGGCTTTCCTGAAAAGTCACTTCAGGCACTGGCATCCCTGTTAAAACCTGTATTTTAATTGCTCACTCATATCAATATATCCAATATTTAACCAATTGGAACTACTGTATGAAAGACAGTATAGTGTCCATGAGTGTTAGTGTTAGCATACAAAGATCCTGTATGTGCAAGGGATATGGAGCCATTTTGTAATAAACATTAATATTCAATCATTTCTTGAACATTTTCTGCAGATAAACCAGAAGAAGCAACAACCAATGGCACACCAGAAGTACCACCAACAGAACCTGAGGATATCAATAGCATCAAGGACACACCTAGTGACAGCGACTCGCCTAGCAACAAGGACATGCCTAGCAACAAGGACACACCCAGCAACAATGACACACCTGGCAATGAAGATGAACCTATCAATGAGGATATCTCCCACAGTGATACACCAGAGGAAAAAGACGATGGAGAAAACTGTGAAGAGCTTCCTGATGAGGTGGTGCAAAGGAGGTGGTGCAAGGCGATGTGGTGCAAAACAAGGTGATGCAAGGCGAGGTGGTGCAAGACGAAAAGAAAGGTATCGAGGAAACTCAGGATGACCACAAAGAAACAAATTCAGAAACAAAACAAGAAGCAGATGATGCAGAGGAAGATGTAAAGGACGATACTGAGGAGAAAGTTGATGTTGAAAAAGCTGTTGATACTATTGATCAAGATGCTAAAGATGACATCGTAGAGGAAGAGGTTGTGATTCAAGCCAAGAAAGTAAAAATGGAAAACGAAGACAGCGGGCAAGAGGATCTCGATTCCGTTGACATGGAGTATTCGTCTGGGGAAGTTGCAGCCATACTCAGAGCAACAGCGGAGCTGCGTCAAAAGCAACTTGGTGGCATCAGAAAGCGGATCTCCAAAAGTTCCCAACGTACCAGTTGGACGGAGACGCAGGTGAAGGTGATATTGTCCACAGGTTTAGATATAATGAAGACGAAAGCTCCCTGGAAGAAATTAGCCCAATACGTGCGGAGCAAAACGATAAAGCGGCTAAGACGTTAGCTCTGTCTGAGCAGGAGTTAATGGAGAAGCAGGAGCAGAGGCGGGAAGAGATCGAACGGTTGGCGAAGATTAACGAGGTGGCTGAGCGTGAGGGAGCGAGGGAGTATTCCCAGGCACTGATTCAGCTCCTACCTGTGATCATTCCAATGGTGAATACCTATGAGGTGGATGAGATGATTCAGAAATTTTCCTCCCAGTTTGTCACAAGTAAGTTATTATGGGGTAAAGCTAATGCTGGTTTCATACTTTCCTGTTGCTTTTGCAGCTCTGACGACAAATTTGATTCACTGCCCAATCGTAGTAGTAAAACTTTATTTATTCAGGGTAAACTCAATTCAGTAATACAATACAATCGCACTAGATACGCTAGCTGTGACCAGCGGCAAGCAGATATATTGATCACTCCACCGCTTTGCCCAAGCAGCAGCATCGCCAGGAGTTTAATTCAAGTCAACTCGGGAGCGGCACCGCTCTGAGTATGAGAACAGGAAATGATTTTTGGCAGTGCTGAGCAGCTACATTGGCTTTCATAGTCATGCCATTGCAATTCAGTGGTGTGCCGCTCCACTTGCAGAAAAGTACAATTGGCATGATGAAGCATCACGACAAGCGGCAGAAAGGATGAAACCAGCATAAGTGTATTATTTATTGCACATGAAAGCGCATGACTATTTATCATCAGCATTGCTAGAGCTAACACTGAAAGATCGCTTAATGTTAGCTTGCTGAATGCACAGAGATTCTTAGTGTTAATCTTCGTGTTTGTTAACATAATACTTGATCAGATGAGCGCTAATACTAAGCTAAGCTACCTCAGAGGTAGCTTAATGTTCTAACACAAACTTCATTCTAAGCCTGTCTGAACAAGCCCTCAGTCAGACATTCAATGCTCTGCGTGCTAGCCATGCGCTTCAATGGAAAAAGTTTCAAGTTTTGAAATATTTTCTCAAAATATTAAGAGGTATCTTAAGAACTACTGAATCAATACTAGGCTTGTTTGTACTCATTTTAATGCATTCTTCATGCTGATTCCAAATATGGTCATAAAAATTTACATTTCTGAAATTTTGAATTTTTAAATGTTTTTGAAACTTGTCTGCAGTCGACACCTGCGTGAAGAGAGTTAATATAGGGCTGCTATCATGAACAAACAATGAAATGTCTGTGGAATACATAATATTTAAAATTTGAGGCAATTTTAATAAACACTCGCCTTACATTTTCAGCAGCTTGATTTACAATCACTCAACCATGTTTTTTACAGATTACACAAATTGTCGGCATCAAGGAACAGCGCCCTCCGAGTCCAACTCAACAAACGAGCGTCTTAACCTAGCCCCTGTCATCAATGCTGATGGCATCTATATAGCTACTTACTACAGTCTCTTACTCAACTTGAAACTGATCAGGAGTGACCACTATGAGAATCCTGGTACTATACCACTCACAAAGGTAGGGTTTGGACTATAGGGAAAAAATCTATCTGAATATCAATGTTTGGAGCGCAAAAGATTAACTGTCTTTGTTTAACCTTAACAAGTAACTACTTTGTGCTCCAGGTAGCCTAGTAGTTAATAGTTTTGTGTCAAGTAAAAGAATGTCGAGGTACAAAAGTCCTGTAGGCACAAACACAGTGTGTTCATGTAAAGACTTTTAAGTCTAAAAGTAACTTGGCAGTTATAAAGTTCACCTATAGCTTCAGAACTATTAATCATATTCATAAAATTTAACATACATGTAGAAAGAAGGATCGTTTATCTATGCGCATTGTGATACCCCATTTGTCCAGTGTCGTTCAATATTAGCAACACAGTAGTGTTTTTAAAGATAAATTCCTTAATTTAAAAAAATCACCCCATTTTGTAGTGATCAGTGGTTATTATATAAGCATTGTGACATGTAAAACCCGCCATTATCTTGGAGCTAATGCTCTGCATGCTAGCCATGCGCTTCAACGGAAAAAGTTCAAGTTTTGAAATATTTTCTCAAAATATCAAGAGCTATCTTAAGAATTACTTAACCAATACTAGGCTTGTTTGTACTCATTTTAATGCATTGTTCATGCTGATTCCAAATATGGTCATGAAAATTTACATTTCTGAAATTTTTAAATTAAAAAAAAATTTTTGAAACATGTCGTCTGCAGTCGACACCCGCGTGAAGAGAGTTAATACAAAGTCAATATAATTAACTGCAACTTTGTTTGTTGGTGGTATTCATGAGAAGTCAAAAGTCATTGCTATACTAATGATTATGTTATGTTTTTCATTTGCAGAAACAATTCATAGACAGTGTGCACGACAGCGGTGTCTTGGTGTACTTATCGTCAACATGGCTGGGAGAGCTCTTCCAGATCGTCATTGAAAATAATATACTAGAAGAGGCTGGATACGAGACCCGGTCATATCATAGCAATAAGGCTCTTATATCCCTACTTACAGGTGAGAAATCTATAATGAAAGAGTCATATGCTAATTTATGCATGAATATATGAATAATAATATTCTAGGAGAGGCTGGATATGAAACCCGGTCATATCATAGCAATAAGGCTCTTATATCCCTACTTACAGGTGAGAAATCTATAATGAAAATGTCATTATTCTAATTTATGCAAAGTACCTAAGAATGAGATATGTAGGCTGCCCCTTGCCTACTAATGGCTCTGAAAAGAGCCGTTCACTGAAGACTGTCCCTTGTCAACAGAGAATAAGTAGACATCACTTATCTGTAAATGCAAAACGTTTGGTGTCTCTGAAAAGAGTCGTTCACTGAAGACTGCCTTTTCAAATCAAACCTCACCTATCTCCTAGTTAATGTAAAAGGTTTGATGGCTCTGAAAAGAGCTGGTCACTGATGAAGATTGCCTCTTGTCAAAGAGAACAAGCAGACCTCGCCTATCCATGTTATCTCTTCAACTGATTGTTTTTCCGCTTCAGATATTGATGGACTTAGCAACCACCATATCAATGGCCAGATGCTTCATGATGCTCACTCACAGAATCAGAAGTTATTATCACTGGTCACTAAGGGTACAACTAAGACTGGAGAAGCAGGTAGGATATAACATGCTTAACCCCATGAGAACTACCTGCCGATTGGCCAAAAAGAAGTTTTCATTATCAATTGGACCAATCAGCAACATTGTTAGAATAAATTCACCACGCAAAAAAATTGGGGTGAATTATTTGAAAAGCTCCATTCTGATTGGTGATTAAAGTGAATGTATCACGTAATTGACCAATCAGATGCAATGTTAGATCGACAGGTAGTGCTCAGGGGGTTAATAAATAGGTGAATAGGCTTTTTTGACAGGAATTAATGATAAGTTATAGTATTTCTATGAGTACGCCGTCAGTTATCACAGTACCAGTGCCGCCGGTCCTAGTGACAGTGGTCGAGCTGAAGTCAGAGACACATTAGAGACCAGTCTCAAACTCTATCACTCTCACAGGGACCGCCTGCACTGGTACTCTGATAAACGGTGGTGTACTATAACTTAACAATAAAGTAAATCTTTTTAAAAAGGAAATTGGTGTTCTCTGTGCGGCGTGGTATATGTAATTGTTTCCTAACTTTGGTTCACTTCAAGTCCATACATAAAATTAAC
The DNA here is from genome assembly GCF_039555335.1 of Amphiura filiformis. Lineage (NCBI taxonomy): Eukaryota > Metazoa > Echinodermata > Ophiuroidea > Amphilepidida > Amphiuridae > Amphiura > Amphiura filiformis. The sequence goes on along the minus strand of NC_092634.1, from coordinate 56,434,260 downwards.
CATGCAAAGCATACACACACGTGTACAACTAAGACTAGAGAAGCAGGTAGAATATAAGACACTGAATTAAATCTCTTTAAAAAGGGGAAATGTGTGGTATCTGTGTGATGTAGAATATCCTAAATTTTGGTTCACTTCAAGTTTGGTACACACATAAAGTTAATCATGCAGAGCATACATGCCACATGTACAGGTGTTTTGTGCGTACGATTGCTGCGCAATGTCGAAAAAGCATTCACATCGCTTTCCCCTGTCACTTCTGAACTGGAGGTGAAATAGAGGAGATAAATCAAGTTATGTTTCTTAGAAGGGACAAATGATTTGCTGAATACCATAAAATTCACTGTTCCTTAATGTTTTTTACACAAAATTAGGGTTAGGATTAGAGTTAGGATTAGGGTTAGGATCAGGATTAGCGTACACAAAATAATTACATGAAGGATCAACCGAAATTTGGGCATTTTTGGAGCAAGCATATAGATGTGCTAATAAACAGTACAAATAGTAAACTTGTGTAATGCATATGATGTTAGGATGTACATACTTTATTCCCCGCAAATGCAGCTGTCAAATTCAGGGAATATGTCAGGGAAAGCCCAGTGAAGATATCTTGTCCTTCCTTTGCAATGACACTCCTATTACTTTGTACAGGTTCTCTTTGTGTTCATGTTGAGAATAAACTGGCAAAACATGGGTCGATAGTTAAGAAATAAACATGTTCTATTCATAGAGGTATCTTTGGTCACTATCAACTCATGTTGCACCAGAGGCATTGTGGGTAGTGTGAGATCTCTTCTCTGCCCTTTCAAATAACATTATACTGTTCCATTCCCGTACAGGTATGAAATTTGCCACCCATATAATCACTACTTACTGGCATCAAATCCTGGCCGTCCTGTCCGTCCCGCTCTCAGCAAGGAATCTCTCCAGTACTGGCATTGCCTCCTTCCTGGGGTCAGAGAGCAGTAAGGGTCAAAGCAGCAGAGAAAGAGATGCCATCTGTCTCAGCTTGGATTCACTAAGGAAAGCAGCAGGTCTCAGTTGCACACTGGGTAAGTTTTACGTCATAAAATTGGGATTTCGTCAACACGTAGCACTCCTGGAGCAATAGTGTTATGGTTAGGTCTCTGGGATTTTGGGGTTAGTGTTAGCCCTTGTGCTCCAGGAGTGCTATGCATTGATAATGTCTGAATTTTGCATTTTGGGTATTAAAGTTGTATGCCTGGGTGCGGGAGTACAGGCTCAGTGGTATGGTACCATGGTTGCGCAGTGGAACAGGCTGTGGCTCATGATGTTGTTGTTCACTTGGGAAAGGTACTTAACCTTTATTGTCTCACTCTACCCAAGTGTATAAATGGATATTAGTACTGCATAGAAGTAAAACAGATTAATTGTGTGTGAGGAGTAGTGTACCCCCACAACAAGTAAGTAATTGAAGCAAGTCTTGCCTAAATGCCAAGAAAAAAGAGATGGGCACTTCAGCATTTGAACAACATTTACCTTCTACCTTTATGGTTGGAGGCAAAAGGACCTTGCTATGAAATAGTTACCAAGGTTTTCTTGTGTGATATAATTGATTTATTCTCCATTTACCTTGTACAATAATTCATTTATTGCATGGTAGACTGATTTTATACTCGCCCATTTTGGCAGAAAAGTGTGTACCACACATGCTCTTCACACAATTCTGGGTTTTTTTTCAGAACATCTAAGCTGATTGATTGATTGACAACCATCACTTATGCAAAAGGGATATCACTTTTGAAGTTGAAATATTGAACCCTGTGAGCAATGTCTCTTGTTACATGACCTGCATTGACCAATTATTGCATATACCAACATCTATTAATTTGCAAATTTATTCTCAATCATCAACCTGACTAATTTCAGAAATGTCACAGAATTGAAGTGTTACCCACCAAATTTAACATCTACTCTGTATATTTTCAATGACAAATGGTTTTATTTTCTATTCTTCAGGGCTCCAGTCACGCTGCGCAACAGTCTTTGCCCAGATCGCCAACGCTTCGTGCGTCAGCGAGGACCCATTCCAGCAACAACATCAGCAACAGCAAGCCGAGTCTAGCAAAATTCCACTGAGAGGGCGCTCTAATAAGAGCCAGGGGATTCGCTTGCATGCAGCCCATGTGCTTAGCATGGAGTCGTTGTTGTCTATGGGTCTAGAAATGGGGAGTCATTCAGAGGAGTGCTGGCAGCATGTATTTAGGTAGGTGTACTTTTTACTGTTTTCCTATTGGCAAATTAAGAGCATTTTTCCCCTCAGGGATAAGGGAAGAAATCAAAAACTCAATCAAACCGTATTAGGAAGTGTGGCAGGGTTATATTGCTGATACTGGTATACTCGTAAAAAAAACCAGTGATGTTAATTTCTTTTGATCCACTTTCAGTTTCATCAGAAAAGGGGATATGAACTTTTCATTATACACCTTATTTCTGTAAAACTTTTAAATCATTACAAATATTATTTGCTGTGTTAAATGAAGTACAAATATAGGGCTTTACGTTTCAGGAGAGCGCTCACCCAAAACGGATTCATAGCGAGCGATTTATCACTTGCCATAAACAATTGACCTTTTCGGTAAATCCATTAAGCCTTTGCCAGTAGACCTGACATGTCATCATTTGGCATCAGTACGCATCATACCGATGCGCACATCATTTAGCAAACATCATTACAGTGCATTGGAAGACGGGGTGTCGACAAATGACGACATCTCAGGTCTACTCGCAAAGGCTTATGTGATTTACCGAAAAGGTCAATTATATTGTTCTCTGCCAGAAAAGTTATCTGATGCTTCCCACAATACATTTCTTCCAATTTTCTGTACTAATTTGGTATCTAGGGCCACATGGGTTAATTGTGACAAAAAGTACCTCAGTGAACAGCACAGCCAGATCTTGCAAATTAATGTTAATATCTTGACAATCGACCCATGTTTAGCAGTTTATTCTCAACATGGAAACAAGGGAACCTGTACAAAGTAATAGTGTCACTTGCTGTAATGAGGGTTACCTGAGCGGTTGACTCCATTTGAAATCTACACCCCCTGTGTGGAAGATTAAGGTCATGTCTTCCATAGGGGGTGTATAGATTTCAACTGCAATATTATTTATCTTCACATACAGATGCTGTGCTTACGTGTCTCAACTAGAGCACTGCCATTTCAGCAGCGGCGGAACAAGCCCATCCGTGCAGCATTCCCTAAGTTTTAAACGATCCTCTGCCAATCAGTCGGATGGCTACAACCAAGACGATATGGGTGACGAACTCGACATGCTGGCCTCATACGTCCAGGTACCCACGTCCTCGTCGCAAACATCGCCCTCGAGCATTGACGTACAGGAAGTGATACGGCAGGAGAGTCAGGAATCAGGATTTGAGGTTGGGTCTGCTAGGGGAGGGATGCTGAGTGCGAACAGCGCCGCTAAGGTTGTGTTTGGATTGACGTCTGAAGTTGAAAGGTAAGTGGATTATGTATGCGACTTAAGATTGTGTGTGACCTCATCCTGGTTCATGATGTCATCTTTTCACAAATTTAACTATCTCTCCCCTGTTTCGTGACTCAAATATCTGTGTAAAATGTGTTGAATACTTGGTGTGATTATTACAGTGATTAGGTAATGGTAAGGTAGGCGAACCTGTATATAAACAGTGAACGGAGTGCCCATCTGTCTTTCATTGGTGATTGGGCCAGACTCCACCATGTAATGTTGCTGTAGGGGATCGCTACACCTACTCCACAGCGAGTCAGTTACCTTCCCAGCATTAAAGAACACTACCCATTTATACACCTGGGTAGAGAGGAGTAAGTGAGGTAAAGCACCTTACTCAAGGGCACAACACACATGTCCCTGGTGGGGATCGAACCCACAATCTCACAATCATGAGGCCTGTGCTCTACCGCCAGACCATACATCCCCACACATGCACGTTACAGTAATATATACTCTATAAAAAGATGCATATGCTGCATAGAATAAAAGTTTAACAACCTTTTTTACATACCATACATTCCATTACAGGTTCTTTGATGAAGCAGCCAACAATCTAAACCTTCAAGCCCTCATCGCGTTTCTTCGTGAGTTACGTACATCATCCCAGCAGCAGCTATACAGTGGTACATCCAGTGATCACGACCAGTCCATTATAAGACCAACATCACCAAGCAAATCAATCAAAACAACAGGTGAGAGATGGCCATAATGAATTTGAATACTACTATTAATTATATCTCAAAATCAACATTTCCGACATCCGACTCATTTTGCTTGATTGCATCACATATAGTGTGTGTGTATTTATGTATGTTTTAATTTATTCTATATGAGCACTCATGAGTGAAATTTTCCTTATGGATCTAATGAAGTATTACTTGACTTGACTTGACTTGCCACTTTGAGATATTTGTAATTTAAAAAAAATATTCTAAACATTATATTCTTGATCTCTTCTTCCTGTTTCACTAGGTCAAGCCAGCAATTCTCTGCAGCTGTTCAGAATGGCAGATGTAATACTCAAGTGTGTCCGCCATTCCAGTCGACCAGTACTGCACATCATGCAAGCATGGAATGTGGTGGCGCCACATTTTGTTGAGGTATGTCCATAGAGTCAGTTGGACCCACATTCTAAACAAACAGATTCCTGGCAAACACAAGGATATTTTTTAGAATGTTTTTATAACCTTAAAATAGGTTCGAACACATTTTGTATGAAGACATACAAATGATGACAGAATGTTACTGTAAAATATTTTTGTAAGGCCACAAAAAAAAAACAGGCCCGACCGACTCAGAGTTTGCGTTTTATGGAGAAATTTGTTTTTGTACTTTTTGCAAAAATCATGTAAAATCAACATTTAGGGCCCAAAATTAATTGATTTTGACTGAAAATTTTGGAAACAAATTCAGAAAATTTGCAAAATATGTTTGCCAAAAATTTTTCAAGCTTTTGGTGATATTTTAGGGTCATTTTAGCCGCCAGAAAAAGAAAATTACTTGAAAAGTCCATCCGCCCGTAAAACAGATTGGGGTTTTTTTTTCGTTGCCTAACCCAAATTTCTGGCAACCTTTATGCGCTCATTTGAAAATGGGCTATTCCAGTTAAAATTCATACTACCCCTGTGGACGGGGGGAGTATGTTTTTCAAATGTAATTGGTCAGAGTTAATCATTTTGAAACCCATATTCCACTGTATTATGGCCGTGTGTCCTGAACTCGCCACCCTTAGCGTTACATGACAAATATTATGAATTTTTACACCAACCGGGTTTCTAATTAGATTATCTCCACAATCATCAACCCTAAACTAGCAAAAGTATAGATTTTTGGAAAGCTGTAGGCATAAGCAATTCAAATATTTACATTTCAACTCATTATACAGGTTGACCTGCAAGTTATACAGGGTGAAATAAAAAAGATTTTGATAAAAAATGGGCCACTCAATGCATTGCTTATTACCAACTTACAGTAATAAACTGGAAGTAAACAACATTCATTTGGTTAGAGGATATGGAGAGCCAACTGACTTTGGAAGAAACCAAAATCACAGCTGTTTGATAATCTCAGAATATAGGGTGTCCCAAAGTATGTTAGATTTTTTTTCAATTCAACATATTTTGAACCTAAACATTTTCCCCTACCCCATACAGAAAAAATATGTCCATATTTAGATTCCTCGTCAAATTTCCCTTCAGAAAATCTATACTTCGACTATGATAGGATAAGTAATTAAAATTTTACAGCAACTTTCAGATTTTGAAGACATCTGCATTACTTACTACAGTGTTTAATATGACAACGGGTAGTTTTGTATGGAAAAGTTTGTATTTTCTAGACTAAACCAATCATAAATGATTAAAAACAATTAATAGAATTGTTTAGCTGTAAGGCCATTAGTCTTTTAGATGCTAAATAGAGTCCAAATCCAATTTTCAGCCTTTACAGAAGCAGATTACGCACTAAAAATACCAATCCCATAGAGTTTGTGTGTACCACATCCCCACCACCACATCCCCCACCACCGCCACCCTGCCCATTCTGAATTCTATGAAGCACAGTGTCAGTATTGAAAAAGTTCAAGTATTTCTTTTTACAAGGTTGAAAGTGCATTTTATTTAGCAATAAAATGAGACCACAAGCATGACAATAACTTCTTGCTTGACAGAGATACCATCATTTGTTTTGAGTCGACTTTGGCAAAATGTAACGTCGCCACCTTTTTTTGGTGGCGACCTCAAGACACACGACCTTATGGCTTTACCTATATTTTCCACAAATGGAGTGAGTATTTCAAATGGAAGTTACCCAATTGTCTATTCTATTCAAAATTGATACTCCCTCTGTGGCAGACTTTAGCAAAATCTTCCACAGGGGTAGTGTGGATTTTAGATGGAATAGCCCATTCTACCAAACATTTTGCTGGGTTGACATCACAGGCAATTTGTACCACTATTGATTAAGTGGACGTTGGACTTGCATACATGGCTAAAAACACGATCATCAACACAGTACATGAATGTTAAGCCAAAAGAGCAGGCCCGGGCTTAGTTGTACATTGGGCAAGTTAATGTAAGTAAATAGCTAGTTATCTCAAAAATATTTTGATGCCAAAATTATTGATCTTTGTTTGCTGCTAACATGTGTAAGATTGTCAATGTTAATTAAAATGCAGATCCAATCAAATTCAATTAAAATGGGATTATTAAAATCGAAACCTCATCAACACTCTCAAGTCATCCCATTTTGCCTGCAGGCTGCCTGTCACAAGGATCGTCACGTGTCCAAGAAAGCTGTGAATGCCATCCATGACGTCCTCCAGGAACTACTGATGGGCAAAGATGAATTACCTCACTTCAACTTCCATGAAGCTCTCTTCAAACCATTTGAGAGTCTCCTGAGACTGGAACTTTGTGACGAAGATGTGCAAGATCAGGTAATTAGGTCAGAATTTGTGTTAACTTTTGAGGATGAGTTAGTGTGCTACATGTGTGTAGTTCACTCTCACCTATTCTGAATCTGCACCGCACCACCCCCCCCCCCCCCCCAACATACACTCTCACACACACCCCCACACACACCCCATCCTGGCTACAGGCCAGTACTGAGCACAAATGGTGTCTTTACACTTCCATGTAAAACAAAACAAACAAAATTAATTTCTGTAAGACACTAAAACTAAATTACCAATAAAGTAGTTGACAGATGAAGAATTTTGTTCTGCATATTTTGATAATCTGTCACCTTTTGCAAGGGGCTCAAACAGCGTGACATATGTGACCATCCACCACGAAGTGGTAGTAAAGTCGGCTCTAGGTCATTTTCTGTTTATTGCAGATTTTGAAAGAATGCATTTTCAGCTTTAAAATGACACCTCAACAAGCTTCATCGGACATCTGGAAGTGAAGTTATGGTTCATCAAAGGTCAAATTCCTTATATATTTTACATAGAAATCCATTACTGTTTTTGATTGTATCTCAAAATGGAAAATGCCGACTTTACGACCAGTTTGTGGTGGATGGGCACATATTAACACTCACTGCACCTTGTGTGTTCATAATCTGTGTGCTTCACGGGAAAAGCCTGTTATGTAAATTTTGTTATATTTAAAATGCTCTCTTTTTTTTATTCAAATTGGTAGAATAATTAATTATTTAATCTACAATGGGGTGTTCCATTTAAATCCACACTCCCCCTGTGGAAGATTTTGGAAATATCTTCCACAGGGGGAGAATGAATTTCAAGTGGAATGACAGCATTAGGCAGCTCCATTTGAATTTCATACACACTCTGAGAAAGAGTCAACCTGAATCTTCCTATGAGGGTGAGTGAATTTCAAATGGAGCTGCTAATGAGTCCATTTCATTTGAAATTTGTACTTCCCCTGTGGAAGATTTGGAAATATCTTCCACAGGGGGAGAATGAATTTCAAATGGAATGACCACATAAGGCAGCTCCATTTGAATTTCATACACTTTCTGAGAAACATTCTCAACCTCAATCTTCCTATGAGGGTGAGTGGATTTCAAATGGAGCTGCTAATGTGTCCATTTCATTTGAAATTTGTACTCCCCCTGTTGAAGACTTTAGCTAAATGTTCCACAGGGGTAGTGTGGATTTTAAATGGAATAGCCCATTTCATTATTTGAATAATTTTTAAACATTAATTTTTATAACAAAAACTTGCATCATTCACAGGTTGTATCCTCAATATGTCAGATGGTAGAGGCGTCGTTCACAAACATCCGATCTGGTTGGCGCCCTCTCTTTGGCGCACTGAGAGCAGTACGCATCCACCGTCATCAACCTCCGATGATGCCGCCATCCAGTCCCGCGCCTGGAGGTCCTGAAATAGAAGACTCGTCGGCGGACAGGACGGAACACCCGTTGGCACCAGTGTTTAATGTATTTGAAGCGTTTTTGAACACGGATAATGTATCTGTGTTTGCCAATGCAGCTATCGATTGTATACTGTGCCTGCTGAAGTTCTTAAAGGGACAAGTAAGTTCAACAAAATATCTTCTGAGCCTTTGTTTTTCATTTCTATGATATCCCGCCCCCAACTCAACACAAAAATTGACAACCATGAGAGTTACCAAATAGTGCGGAAAAGGGGTAAACCAGTGGCGAGGACAGCGAATTGGGAAAATAGGGGGTATTTAATTTGCACTGTCCGCGAAATTTGGATCAAAGGGGTACTTGGGAAAATCTGGTAATTTTAGTGTCACTGAAAAGGGGTATTTGAAATTCCAGTCATTGAAAAGGGGTGTTGGAAATTCTAGTCATTGAAAACCACAAAAAAGGGGTTGTTTTTGGCCAAATTTTGTCCTCGATTTTGCATGAAAAAGGGGGGTAAATTTGATGAAAAATCATTGCAAAGGGTAGACCCTCCCTCGGGTCCGTGGAGAACGACTGGTAATGTAGATTACATAGCATTAAAAATCAACCCAATACACGGACCCTCCCAGTCTGTAGACAATTTGACTTCCAGCTCCCACAAACTGCTGGAAGTTCACTTTTACGGATTTGGAGTCACGCAATCTTTCTATATACCACGTCCATGTTTTCACTACATTAACGTTTGTGTAGCGACTAAACAACGATATTGTATCCGACCAATCAACGCAGCTTGGCAGCGGGGATATTTGAAAAGGCTTCCTAGCTAAATAATGTGCAAACATTTGCAAACCGCACGCGATAATGTACGCATAATATGGACAATAGGCCTAAGTCCGAGTCGAGTGGTTGCCTTTTTATTATTGCGCGTACCATGGGTCTATCAGACGCTGCGTGCCACTTGAGCTCAATACCTCTCAGTTGTTGACAAGTGTCCCATCCGATCTTAAGCGTCACATCCCGCGGCATAGCTTTGTGCTACCATATTTGAATTGAAACTAGGACGCGGCTTTCGTCAGTGACATCGGAATCACCGTGCTTCGTTGAACGAATATTTGGAAGTGAGATCTCTAACAGATTGGACCAGTCTGGAATCAGCGCTCAATGGACTTTCGCGTTCACTTATAATACAAGTATATTTCTATATTGCTGCATGGTTGACTGTGGTGGGTGTAATTAGTGGCGTCGATTTGTGGATGAAGAGGAATGGGTTTTGGCATTGAAGAAAATAAGGGGGGGAGTTGGCATTTTTTTTCATAGGGCATTACGTAATTATTTATTGTTACATTATCCAGAGATGGAACCGAACCGAGACTCGGAATCAGCGCTCAATGGACTTTCGCGTTCACTTATAATACGAGTATATTTCTATATTGCTGCATGGTTGACTGTGGTGGGTGTAATTAGTGGCGTCGATTTGTGGATGAAGAGGAATGGGTTTTTGGCATTGAAGAAAATAAGGGGGGGGGGGAGTTGGCATTTTTTTTCATAGGGCATTACGTAATTATTTATTGTTACATTATCCAGAGATGGAACCGAACCGAGACTGGGGGCGAGTGTATGCAAAGGGGGGTCTTTAAAAGATTTGGTAACTCTCATGGTTGCCAACTTTTGTGTTGAGTTGGTGGGGCCGGGTATGATATATAACAGCTACCAGGGATGTAGCTATGGTGGGTGGCAGTGAGTGGTGCTGCCCGGCACTCACTATGGTAAAATACAGCACTCACTATGGTAAAATACAGCACTAATTGTTTTGTATTAAAAAATATTATCCTGTTTTGCCAAATGAAACATAGCTTAATCCTAATCCGTTAGTGAGTTCTAACTGGCAATGAAAGTCATAATTTTTATGGAAATAAGGGCCAAAAACAGGTCAAATTTTTATAGAAATAAGGGCCAAAACATGCGTTTTAAGGGCATTTTTCAAATGCTGTCAAGCCCAATCAAGCCCAAAGACTTATATAGACTAATTTCAAAAATAAATCGTTTGCTTGTCCAAAGATCACTTTCTGAAGTTGGGTCGGCCGGTCTGTAATTTTTTTCCCTTAAATTTTTTTTTTCAGGTACCAAAACTAAAATGTGACGTGGATGGTCCAGTGTCAGTGACTGAAACTTGCACACAGATCAATTGCAGTTGCTACACTTCTACTTCTAGTGAAGTGTATAAGGCCAAAAAAAATTGTTGTGTTGCCTTCAGCGACCAACCCTAAATCCAGAAAAAAATCAGGGTCGCAATTTTTTTTTAATGACGATTTTTACAGATATGTTCAACAAAAACTCAATGTTTTTCACCTTAAAATTAATATTTGATTGAAAGACTAGTCTTAAATTAATTATCTAACATGTATCCAGTAGTCAAAATTGACAAGTGTCCCTAATGGAAGAAACATTATTTAATATTTAGTGGGGATGTTTAAAAACTGAAGGCTAAAAAAAAAGATAATCGACTGACCGACTCAACTTGTCCATTTTTCCCACTTGAGGGCAACATTACACAAAAAAATTGGCCTAATTTTGGCAGGTGTTTGGTTTTATTTTTTTTTTTTTTTTTTTGCTCTTCATTTTTTCAAACCAAACAAATCACAACTTACGTCAGCAAAAAATATTGGTACATTTACAAGTAAATTGTGAGAGTTGTGTACTTCTCTTAAAAGATGGCAGAATTCCTCTTTTGATTCACTATAGATAAATTCTGAGAATTCTTACTTTTATATCTTAGGCGATACAGAATTCCTGACTGAGACAGAAGATAGCAGCGATGCCGACTCTGTGTCAACGGGTGACAGGTTTCAGATAGTGGATCTGTGCTTCCCGGCTCTCAACTACCTCCATAGATGCCACAAGATTCTTGCATCCATTTATTCCATGCCTGCACTGCCAATCTTCCAGGTAAGTACATGGGAGACAGCTATATACAGCTAATCTGAGTACGCTCTTACAATGTGTGATTTTTGAATGAGCCGTTTTCAGCAGAGTTGGTAAGACTTAACACCAAATGTGTGTGACCGCATGCAGTTGGATAGCAAAAAGTAGGGTGGGTGACATCCCTGGTTGGAGTTTACACATAGGTTGGGGAAGTGTAGGGGTGGGGGTGTATGTGTGAGGGAGAGAAACTTTTAAAAAAAGGAGTGGAGGGAGAAAAAGTCACAAGTTGGCACTTTTGAGATGCCCTGGCTGCTGCGTCGGTGTTCTTCGTTTCACACTCACTTGTTCAAGCAAATGTTATGTCTGTATGTCCTTTCTGAATAGGGGCACAATGGGCCATTCACAAAGGATATACATGTACTACTGGCTTGTACATGTACAGGTGTGCGGCAAACAAAGAGCATCACCTCGGAGCATGAAACTACCAACTTGCGAATTTACGTTCATTTCACGATACTAGGTCACATGTTTCTTCTAAATATGTCTTGCAATTTTGCCTGGGTTGTATTTCTCTTTTAAACAATCAAGACACTACAGTTTGATCAGCTTGTAATCGGCGGGAATTGTTAGGCATTAAAAATGTCATATAGTTGACCTATCTGGTCTCTATTGTGCTTGTTAGAGAAAATAGACAACGTATCGGGACTTTAATGAATAATTTGTGATGCTTCTGGCAAGATGTCACAAGACAATTTTCAAAATAAAATATATAGATATTAATCTGCAATGTTATAGGGCCCGCCGATAACGAACTAATCAAAGTATACATAGAAATTATCTTACATATATCTTGTGGATTGAAAGAAAACTTGGAGCAGAATCTTATATCTCATTGGATCTTTGTATTATATCAATTAATTTTTCCTCATTTTGTAATTTTACTATTCTCATAATCAAGCTGAGATCAACAGTGGTATGGTTTTGTTTTTTGTTTTGTTATTTATTTTTGTGTGCGTGTGTTTGTATTTATTGATTGCTTTACTTTTGTGGATGTTTTAGTGTGTGAATATACTATCATTATTACCATGTATAATTGTATATGCTTGCAGTGTTATAGAGAGGATTAAAAAAGGGCATTTTCTATGATCTGGGGTGCAATGTATTGTTATGTTACCTACAAGTATACAGAACACCTAGGAAATTAAAAAGAGAATAAATATTTCTTACATAACACCTTGGAAAATAATTTTCCATGTAAATGGTCTATTCAAATCCATACACTCCCATATGGAAGACATGACCTTTATCTTCCACACAGTGTGTGTGAATTTCAAGTGGGGTTATCTGAATGGGTGACTCGCTGCTGTAGTGCACTTTGGTTCAAGCCTGGGCTCATACATCTGTTCCGAATTATTGATATGCTATAGGCTTTGTGTTGTGATCATTTCGATCAGTGGTTCGTAAAAAAGAAAGCGTGAGCCAGTTGACCTAGCTACGGTCATATTCTAACTACGACAGCGATTCCTAGATTCTTCATTTGAAGACACATGTTGTGAAGTGTTAGTTATGTTGGATTTCTGATTAGAACTTTTAACTTCTTTCCTGGTTTGTGGTGTGACTCTACAGGACATGTTTCAATGTGGTTGACTTCTCTATGTCTTGATATCTCTCATGGTATTGTGTGGTGTGACTCTACAGGACATGTTTCAATGTGGTTGACTTCTTTATGTCTTGATATCTCTCATGGTATTGTGTGGTGTGACTCTACAGGACATGTTTCAATGTGGTTGACTTCTTTATGTCTTGATATCTCTCATATGGTATTGTGTGGTGTGACTCTACAGGACATGTTTCAATGTGGTTGACTTCTCTATGTCTTGATATCTCTCATGGTATTGTGTGGTGTGACTCTACAGGACATGTTTCAATGTGGTTGACTTCTTTATGTCTTGATATCTCTCATATGGTATTGTGTGGTGTGACTCTACAGGACATGTTTCAATGTGGTTGACTTCTCTATGTCTTGATATCTCTCATATGGTATTGTGTGGTGTGACTCTACAGGACATGTTTCAATGTGGTTGACTTCTTTATGTCTTGATATCTCTCATGGTATTGTGTGGTGTGACTCTACAGGACATGTTTCAATGTGGTTGACTTCTCTATGTCTTGATATCTCTCATGGTATTGTGTGGTGTGACTCTACAGGACATGTTTCAATGTGGTTGACTTCTCTATGTCTTGATATCTCTCATGGTATTGTGTGGTGTGACTCTACAGGACATGTTTCAATGTGGTTGACTTCTCTATGTCTTGATATCTCTCATGGTATTGTGTGGTGTGACTCTACAGGACATGTTTCAATGTGGTTGACTTCTCTATGTCTTGATATCTCTCATGGTATTGTGTGGTGTGACTCTACAGGACATGTTTCAATGTGGTTGACTTCTTTATGTCTTGATATCTCTCATGGTATTGTGTGGTGTGACTCTACAGGACATGTTTCAATGTGGTTGACTTCTCTATGTCTTGATATCTCTCATGGTATTGTGTGGTGTGACTCTACAGGACATGTTTCAATGTGGTTGACTTCTCTATGTCTTGATATCTCTCATGGTATTGTGTGGTGTGACTCTACAGGACATGTTTCAATGTGGTTGACTTCTCTAGTATGTCTTGATATCTCTCATGGTATTGTTGATTTTTCTGAAGTGTATTAATATAACACATACCGTAAAACCTCGTCTACAAGCATATAGAGTGCTTCTGTTGAAAGCTAAATTAATCCTGGCACCATTATGGAGTTTGAGCAAATAAATTACAGATCCAAGCATATACAAACAAGTATTATTGTAAGACCAATCTATTGTATTGCCATATTTAAGCATGTATCGTATTAAATTAACTTTAATCAAAAACACTATATATGCTTGTAGACAAGGTATTATTCTATATTGCTGCTTCCTGATTGAAGCTATGATAATGGCAGTGGATTCTCTGAAGATTTGAAGATTATTTTTTTAAAGTACATTAATTAAAAGTACATTTCTTACATCTCCATCCTACAGGGAGCAGAATCCATCAAACTGGGTGCTAGAGACATATCGGTTCCTTCCAGCGCATCAAGCTCTGCCACAACCAGCCCAGTACGATCTCCGCATACCGCAACCACGCAAGCGGGGAACAATACCCACAGTGCAGCAGAGGACGACCTGTTTGCCCCCGTGTCCATAGAGACGGTTGATGATGAATCCGGGATCATGCGGGTGTGGTTTTTGTTATTGGAGGGACTGACAGGGGCAGTGTCGATGTGTCCGAAGCAGCATCAGCCGCAGACGTTGGAGCTTTTGTTTGAGTTGCTTAGATCAGTACTTGTAATACCAGGTGAGAATAGAGGAACAGAGAGGCCCCAAGTTCGGGATGAAATCAACACTCGACCGACTGTTGACCACAGGTTCCATCCGGTTTCTATTCTAAACAATGGAAACCAGGCAGTCAACCGGCAGTCTAGTGTCAATTTCATCCCTTAGTTGACTTAAAAACCTATGAATCTCGCAATTTACATGTTGGCAGGGGTATGTGGCATGGAACACTAAATTTTGAGAACTGAGAACAAATTTTGCCGGCAAAACGGGGGCTTCAGAACTGAAATTTCAACATATTTTGTGAACTAATGAAATAAAATTGGGTCAAAATATAGGTTGTTTAGCTATGAAAAGTCCAAATTTTCCTAAATAGTGGAGTCTTATTCCAATGGGGCTTAAAGAACTACAGCATGATTCCCAATTGGGGGTCTTTGTCCCCATGCCACCTTTCATATGAGTAACCCCCCTCGGGATCCAGTGCACTAATTTCCATAATAATAGAACAGGCCAGCTTATTTCAGTGTGATTAAATCCATTGCAGTGGAATTAATGAATTCATAATTTTTAATTTAAAAATATCATGCCTCTTGTTTTTCTCTGTTTCCTTAGGTCCCCAATTCGCCATATTCGCCGTCACCGAGCTCCTGCTCCCTATGCTCCACTCCTGGGTTCATCGCAGCCGTCAAACCCAGTCCATCTGGGACCCCACCACAGGGAACTTCAAGCACGCATGCGGCCTTGCCACGGATCTGGTCGTGGAATACATTGTGCATTTTGTGACAACTGAAATGCCGTTGATGGGAGTGTATCTGATGTTGAGGCAGTTATTGGATGTGTTGATTGAGTGCATTGGGACGTCTAATGAGTCCATATCAAGACTGGGATGCTCTTGTATTAGGTGAGTTATTGGGTGTGTTGATTGAGTGCATTGGGACGTCTAATGAGTCAGTATCGAGACTGGGATGCTCTTGTATTAGGTGAGTTATTGTGTGTGTTGATTGAGTGCATTGGGACGCCTAATGAGTCCATATCAAGACTGGGATGCTCTTGTATTAGGTGAGTTATTGGGTGTGTTGATTGAGTGCATTGGGACGCCTAATGAGTCAGTATCGAGACTGGGATGCTCTTGTATTAGGTGAGTTATTGTGTGTGTTGATTGAGTGCATTGGGACGTCTAATGAGTCCATATCAAGACTGGGATGCTCTTGTATTAGGTGAGTTATTGGATGTGTTGATTGAGTGCATTGGGACGCCTAATGAGTCCATATCAAGACTGGGATGCTCTTGTATTAGGTGAGTTATTGGGTGTGTTGATTGAGTGCATTGGGACGTCTAATGAGTCCATATCAAGACTGGGATGCTCTTGTATTAGGTGAGTTATTGGATGTGTTGATTGAGTGCATTGGGACGTCTAATGAGTCCATATCGAGACTGGGATGCTCCTGTATTAGGTGAGTTATTGGGTGTGTTGATTGAGTGCATTGGGACGTCTAATGAGTCCATATCGAGACTGGGATGCTCTTGTATTAGGTGAGTTATTGTGTGTGTTGATTGAGTGCATTGGGACGTCTGATGAGTCAATATCGAGACTGGGATGCTCTTGTATTAGGTGAGTTATTGGATGTGTTGATTGAGTGCATTGGGACGTCTAATGAGTCCATATCAAGACTGGGATGCTCTTGTATTAGGTGAGTTATTGGGTGTGTTGATTGAGTGCATTGGGACGTCTAATGAGTCCATATCGAGACTGGGATGCTCTTGTATTAGGTGAGTTATTGGATGTGTTGATTGAGTGCATTGGGACGTCTAATGAGTCCATATCAAGACTGGGATGCTCCTGTATTAGGTGAGTTATTGGATGTGTTGATTGAGTGCATTGGGACGTCTAATGAGTCCATATCAAGACTGGGATGCTCTTGTATTAGGTGAGTTATTGGATGTGTTGATTGAGTGCATTGGGACGTCTAATGAGTCCATATCGAGACTGGGATGCTCCTGTATTAGGTGAGTTATTGGGTGTGTTGATTGAGTGCATTGGGACGTCTAATGAGTCCATATCAAGACTGGGATGCTCTTGTATTAGGTGAGTTATTGGATGTGTTGATTGAGTGCATTGGGACGTCTAATGAGTCCATATCGAGACTGGGATGCTCCTGTATTAGGTGAGTTATTGGATGTGTTGATTGAGTGCATTGGGACGTCTAATGAGTCCATATCAAGACTGGGATGCTCCTGTATTAGGTGAGTTATTGGATGTGTTGATTGAGTGCATTGGGACGTCTAATGAGTCAATATCAAGACTGGGATGCTCTTGTATTAGGTGAGTTATTGGATGTGTTGATTGAGTGCATTGGGACGTCTAATGAGTCCATATCAAGACTGGGATGCTCTTGTATTAGGTGAGTTATTGGATGTGTTGATTGAGTGCATTGGGATGTCTAATGAGTCCATATCAAGACTGGGATGCTCTTGTATTAGGTGAGTTATTGGGTGTGTTGATTGAGTGCATTGGGACGTCTAATGAGTCAATATCAAGACTGGGATGCTCTTGTATTAGGTGAGTTATTGGGTGTGTTGATTGAGTGCATTGGGACGTCTAATGAGTCCATATCAAGACTGGGATGCTCTTGTATTAGGTGAGTTATTGGGTGTGTTGATTGAGTGCATTGGGACGTCTAATGAGTCCATTTCGAGACTTGGATGCTCTTGTATTAGGTGAGTTAATTGTTGTCCAAGTTAACTTTCTAACCTGCTTCTGTCTGTCACACTTAACGCACCAAGAAATTGCGCTAACCCCATTATGGTCCATGACCAAAGTCTCCACACATGTATTTTCTTGTGTCTGTCACTTTAAAGCCTTAAGGGATGGGGTATGAGCGTTTGGACAGTATTTAGATTTTGGGACATTAGAGCACATCAGACATATGAATTGCATTCTGAATACAAAAGAATGTCCTTCTGATAACAAATAATTTAGATTTTTTTTGAAATTGGCACTTGGGGAAAAAAATACACATCTTCAATGGCAAATGATCAAAATTTTCAATTTTTGATATTTAACATCCCACCTACATAAACTGTAAGTATAAATCATGATGATTTATAAAGTTTACTTGGGATGTTAAAATCAAACGATCAATTCAAATGATTTGACCTTTAAAATGTGTATTATATGGATAATTTCAAAAATCAAAATTATTTGATATCAGAAGGACATTCTTCGTATTCAGAATGCAATTGATATGTCTGATGTGCTCTAATGTCCCACAATAAATACTGTCCAAACGCTCATACCCTTCCCTTAAAGCTTACATGTTTTTCAAGCATGTTGAATTCCTGGAAATCCTGTTCCTTCTTTTCATGGTCGTTTAAGCATTTTTTCCTTTTAATATTTGTTCCAAAATGTTGTTAAATTGTCCGATGTTCGTCCAACTAATGATTAAAATTGGAACATGGAAAACATAAATTCAGAGCTGGGCAAATCAATTGATAGTCCGATTAGCAATGTTGAGTTGTCATTGCAAACAGATGGCGACACTCTTCCGGTGTAGTATATGTGAGCCCAGCACTACTTGGTCTACCCCGTTCAATTTTGATAAATACTTTACCGACTACATCAAAGAAAAATTTAAACAATGAAACCATGCCGAAACTTTCATCATTCTTAACTTGGGTTTACATCGATATTCACAAATATGCTAGATTTTACAGCCTACAATCCCCGAAAAATGTCGTTGAAACGCTTTAGGCATCTTGAATGAAATCCAAAGTGTATATTTAATGTGGATAAAAATGTTCAATATTTGGAATTAGAAGAAAGCTGGGCCATCAATTAACACTATTCCCTTCCCCACCCCCCATCATTCAATGTTGCGACACTTTGGAGACACGCTGAACACATTTGCACGTTTCAACATTGCACGGGGGAGTGGGGGGACTAATTTTCCCCTAAAGACGCTTTAACCCTAATCCTACTAAGATGAACAAAACCCAACAACCAGTCAACTTGTTCTGTTTTGTTCCTTTGAGAAGGACATCAACCTTATATGAAATTGTTCTGTTTTGAACCGATCAGAAGTTCACAGTCAAATTGGGTCTGTTTCTTTTTGATAGATTTAGAAGGTTAGCTATAATTGACAATCTAGGTCACTGTTCTTTTTTATTGAGTTTAGTAACTGTCTTGGGTTGGGACCTGTCATGATTTGTTGTGTTCAGTAGATGGCTTGGCAAATTGCCCGAACTGTTCTGATCTATAGATCAAATGGGAACAAATGTCATGTTTGCTCAATCATAGACCCACTAGGGTCTGGGGAGGATGGGGTGTGGGGGGGGGGTGTGGGCAATACACTGTTTGAAACAATTTATTCCACTTTCTATCATTCCTTCCCTATTAAAAATAAATTCAGTGTGCAAAAAGTAATTGATCTTAGACTATGCTATGTGTCTCTGGTGTTACCCAGGGTGTGTGTTATCACAGATATGTTATTTTCCTTACCCACAAGTTTATGGTATCATTATGCTCTCCTGTGGCATTGAACTTTATGTGTATCTTTCTCAAAAGTAAGAGGGTTGAATGACAATTTAATTGATCATTGATTATTGAACACTAAAAGGTCATCCAACATGTCTAATTTTTGAGTGCTCAAAGATCACAAAATTCATTGTCATTTTGAGCATATTTCTAGGATTTTATTTTAGCTTTTGTCAATACAGATTATAGATAGATATAGATATAGATTTAGATATTATTACTGGTGATCATAGCTTGACATTGAACTTCAAACCAAAGTTGTTATTGCTCGAATCAATTGGTGTGAAGAGAAGGACTTTGGAGGAGATACCTGGACTGACCCTGAGTATAACCAACCTAGTTCCACAGAGAGAGAAAGGAGGTGCTGCCAAGATTTTCTAGTGAGCAGGGACTGCTTAAAAGTAAGTTCAAAATTAAGGTCATGGTCTTTCAGTTGTAAAATTGTATCCAAAAATAGAAAGGACAGTGCCATTTTACTTGGGATATTTAAAACAGTTGTGTACATAATTACATAACATTTAAATAAGTGCATGATGTTATCACTGAATTATTTAAAATGAAGTTTCTGGATTATTTTCATGTATTGCAAAATTGTTAGGTATAATTTTGTTGGCTCTCAACTTGTACCTCTTACACACAGCATTTGAACTTTTGTATCTTGCCCCGATGTAGTAAATATGACTACCCGTGAAGTCCAGGCATTGCTAGTGGGCCTGCATCAGGATGAAAGGGCTGTGTTGACTGGAGAAGGGAGGAGAAGTACAGTGCAAGAAAGTATGGGAAAGAATAAAGGAAGTAAAAAGATGGATGGCAATAGCGAAGAGGAGAAGCCTACTCCATCGGATATCGGTGTTAGTAAGAGCAAAGAGAAGACCAAGAAAAAGACTGAAATGGAGAGTGCACCACCAGCTAAGAAAGCAAAGAGTAGCCACAAGAAGAAGCATAAGGATGAGAAGCCTACAAAATGTACTACATCAATAATCGATGAAGTCATTAGGAAGAGCAAAGAGAAGAGAAAGGAGAGTGCACCACCAGCTAAGAAAACGAAGAGTACTGAGAAGCAGCATAAAGACACAAAGAGCGGTGAGAAGCCTAGGGCCAAGAAAAAGAAGATCTTGCCTGATAGTGAAGATCATGAGAAGCCTGGCACCTCAGCCAAGAAAGAGAAAAAGATGATCTTGTCTGATAGTGAAGATCATGAGAAGCCTGGCACCTCAGCTAAGAAAGAGAAAAAGATCTTGAGTGGTAGTGAAGATGATGCTAAGAAGAGTGGCAAGAGAAAGAAAGGAAAGAGGAATTTGTCCAAGAGCGATCTGAAAAAGCAGCATTTGAGAGATGAAGAATTGCGGGGTCTCCAGGAATTGCTACGCCGGTCTAAAGCTGACATGAAGCGGCAGCAGAAGGCTCTAAACAAATTGAGTAAGGAGCGGTTTGGGGTGTCATCCAGCGAAAGCAGCGATTCTCATTATGACACTCCCGACGTACACCTGACAGAGGATGAGCGTGATGAGGTTAGTGATGAATGTGATGATTCTGCACCACCCACACCAGTATTTGTTGGGGTAGAGATTGAAACCTTAAGTAAAAGGAAACCGTTTGTCCCACCCTTGGACATATCGACTACTGACGACGAAGGGGATGATGAAGGTGATGATGCTGGAGAAGAGCTGGTGCAGAAGAAGAAAAAGAAGAGGACAAAGAAGAGGGGACCAAACCCACCTCACCCCCCGGATTCGGATGACGATCCTGAGCCGGGAAGGGCTTATCCACCAGACAGATTTGGCTGGACCAGGTCAGTGAGCTCCGTGAAGAAGGAGAAATTTGATGGGCCGCAGCCATCGGGTCCAATTTTGACCCCCCGACACCAACACTGACGGTGATTCGTCCGATCATAGCCCTTTTTTATTTCCTTCAATTTTTTTCTCAGCGGTTGTTTGCTCTTATAACAACATGGACAAATGTAAATCTCAGGGAGCAGACAAAAAGAGACAACAGTGGAGGAAATAAAGGCATGGTTCGCATACGAGTGTTGATGGGTTTGGTCAGGCTGCCATGTACTGAACACTACTGGTCGTCGCAGCCTGGGTTCAACAACGAACTGGTGTGCGGACCATGACCAAGAACAGATTTAACGCAATCAGTCAACACCTTGCTAGCGCAGATCCTGCAGATGACCCAGATCATATCGAAGGAGACAAACACCGATATCTACACATGCGAGCTCATCCCTGTACGCTCTGCAAGAGTTGTGGGATTCTGTGGTGAGGCGCTGCCAGAGAAAATACAACCTCAAGCAGCACCTCGCCATAGATGAAGCTATGATAAAGTACAAGGGGTTTAAGGCGTGCGTCAAGAAATTCTTCCTACCAATGAAACCTATAAGATCTGGTTTTAAAATCTATGCAATGGCTGAGAGCAACTCAGGCTACATGTGCAACTTCCTGGTGCACCAGTACGCTGAAGGGGGCGTAAAGATGAAAGATATCACATTGGAAGTAGCCCAGCCATTCTTAGATCGGTATCATCATATATATACCGACAAATTATACACTAGCATTCCCCTGGCTAAAGAACTCCTGGCTAAAAGGACATACTTAACTGGAGCCATCAAGACTGTCAGCAAAGAATGGCCAGTTGACCTGTCAGGCACCATTGCAAAGAACCCACATGGGTATGAGAAGATAAAGAAGATGCCAAAAACCCCAAGAGGTACCATGTACATAAGACAGAATGCTGATTTAACAGCTGTCCTCTGGAAGGATTCCAGGGTTGTCAGCATTCTGTCTTCTGCACATGATGGCTTCAGAGACAAGGGAACAGATAGAGTAACAAGAAAGGTCAAAGAAGAGGGGTCAAAGGTGGCGAAAGAAGAGGATATACCAGCGCCTACTCAAGTCATTGATTATATCAAGAATATGGGAGGAGTAGATAGAGCGGATCAACTGAGGGCTTACTACTCATGCTCCAGAAAGTCCCAGAAATGGTGGAGAAAGATCTTGTATTTCTTGGTGGACATTGCCAGAGTCAATGCATGGATTTGTTTTAAACATCACTACATGCAAAAGGCTAAGGAGAGTAAGACAGATGAAGAGAGTGACGATCTGCCTACCCTTGTTGACTATGAGAATTCGGATTCGGATTCCTCCAGTGAGGAAAGTGAGGAGAAGAAGACAAAAGGCCCAGAACATTCTGCCTTTACAATGGCGCTGGCAGAGGGCTTGATCGGCGGCTACACCAAAGGAAAACCAAGGAAGCACTTGTTGGCTACTTCAACACCTGTGCTGAAACAAAATGCACCAGACCATAGGTCTATCCGTATGGACGTAGTTCAGGCAAGGCAGTGCATGTGGTGCAGGAGAGAGGGGATAACAACGCCAAAGGGTTATGCTGTCCAGACAAGATTTGGATGCGAGACATGTGATGTCTCCCTCTGCCGTGGAAGGTGCTTCATCAGGTACATGTAACTGCTGCCTTGGATCATGTGGTGAAGTGTTGCACTTTGTACAAGTGTTGCACCTCAATGCACATAACCATTAACAAAAAGTCACATTTACCACATCATAATATGTCTAATGTTTTGAATGCCATGTTTTAAAAACATTACTTCCCACTTTGTTTTCATACAGATTCCACAGCGATGCTGGCTTTGAGGTGGAGGAGGCGCCAAGAAGACTAATGTGCTCGCCTGCGATCTGCTGAGACTAAACCTTACAGTTCCGAGGGATTTGCCCGCAACGGACGGGCGAATCTCCGGTGTTTGCGTGCTTGAGCAAAAAGAAAAATGAGAAAAAAAAAAAAAAAGTATATACAAGTTGATGAAAGAAAGAGATGTGAAAAGAAAAAAAAATGAAAAAAAAAAGTATATACTAGTTGATGAAAGAAAGAGATGTGAAAAGAAAAATGAAAATGAAAAAAAAAAAAAGTATATATACTAATTGATGAAAGAAAGAGATGTGAAAAGAAAAATTAAAAAATGTGTACCCTGGTATACAAGAAAAAAAAAAAAAAAAAAAAAAAAAGAAAGAAAGAAGAAGAAAGAGAAGAAAAGAAAATGGCTATGATGAAAATCTTGGCAGATATTGTATACTATGAAGCCAATGAGATATTCTGAGCCATCACAAATAACACATCATATGTGTACAAACACCCCTACATGTAGGCCTACACACATACACCGACACATCCCCATACCCATACCCCACTACACATAACATGTGTATAAACATATAAAAAAAACACATGCATGTAGCCATGTACAAACAAACATTTTAAACATGTAGGCCTAACACCCTGGCAACACACACGCCCATAGTCATAGTTTAAAAGTCTCACTAAACTATAGTTTTGTTTATAATTTGGCATAAAAAATTGAACCTTTTTGACAGGTACAGTTGTTGACAAACAAAACAAGTTTGTTGGGTTTTGTTCAGTTCAGAAGGTAACAACACATAAACCATGCCCTGTTTTGTTGGGGGTAGTAGGTTACTGGGCCAATGAACCCTGAACCATTTTGTTAGGTTCAACCGCTACCATATGTTTGTAGTGAGCAAGTCCTTTACAAGAAACCTACTGAAATGAACAAAACAGATTGTACAGTTTTGTTCATCTTGGTGACTTATTAGTTTGCACTTTGTTCAGGGTTGTTCAATGTAGTAGATGTTTACCAAAATGCAGAACCAGAGTTAGGGTTAATGTTTCAAGACATATTTCGGGGATTGTATGAGGCAAACGCTAAAATTAACATCTGATTTTAATCTTTTGGCTATAACTTTAAAACTACTTGATAGAATCACTCCAAATTTTCAATGAATATTAGTTAGTGCATAAGCTATGATATGGGTATAAAATAAAACAACTAATTGTATCAATTTTGACTATATCGCCCTGCACTACAAGCAGGTTGCACCCCCACCTGTGTATGTCTACAATCATAGATTGAATACAATAACGCTCTTTTCAAACATACTAATCTTACAGATGTGAGTGATCAGCATGATATAGTTCAATGCATAGGTATCGCGTGAACGCTGCAGTGCAGGGCAATATAGTCAAAAAACGACCTTTTTCACCTTTTTCAGACAAAAACAAAACCAATAACAAAATCGCATTAATACGCTTATGAAGTAGGCCTACTCATGCAGAGATATCTTTAAAATTGATATTTTATTTGCGTGAAATGGTAAAGTGCGATTGTAAATCGTCCCATTGAATCACATAGTGATTTGACGGTTTACCCTAGCCTAATACTGAATATTAATACAAGGAGTTTCTTTAATTTAGAAATGGTAAACCGTTGACAAAATTCATAATTTAGGCCGATTTGGTGTCAACTTTTATTTGTAAAGTGTTTTGTTTGAAAGCTTGTTAAAAACTACATCTAATTTTACTATTTTACGTTTTGTTAGCTCTAACATTATTTACATTTTACTGATTTTAGCAAATGTAAATCGTCTGTCGAGATTTACCATTTTCATAATCACGAGAATGCAATGCGCACCCATATATCACGGAATCCCGTAATTATTTCAACATGACAGCGTGGTGTAATGGACAGTACTTCAGACGGTGAAACGGAAGGCTAGTGGTTCGAGCCTCAACAGTTTCAATTTTTTTTTTTTTTTTTTTTTTTTTTGTGTGTGACTTATTCAAACCAGTAAACTATTCTTCTGTATTCATGACAATTGACATTGTGAAACACGAAAATAAGTTTTAAAGCCCTAATTTATCTATGGCATGATAATTGATTTTTTTAAATTGTAATAAAGACACAAATAGATCCGGACATCTTTAAAGGTTATGAATATGGGCACTATAGCAATTGTAAGATAAACTATTCTTCTGTATTCATGACAATTGACATTATGAAACACGAAAATAAGTTTTAAAACCCTAATTTATCTATGGCATGATAATTGATTGTTTT
The DNA here is from genome assembly GCF_039555335.1 of Amphiura filiformis. NCBI lineage: Eukaryota > Metazoa > Echinodermata > Ophiuroidea > Amphilepidida > Amphiuridae > Amphiura > Amphiura filiformis. The sequence continues at coordinate 56,409,163 of NC_092634.1, read as the reverse complement.
TGTTTTAAATTGCAATAAAGACAAACATAGATCCGGACATCTTTAAAGGTCATGAATATGGGCACTATAGCAATTGTAAGATAACCCCCCCCCCCACACACACACACACCCCTACACACACCCACACACACCCCCACCCCGTTCAAGTTTCATACGTTTCATAAGTATTTTACTTATAGAGTGCTTGCACATAAGGTCATTAGTTCAAATCATCTCCTCTATAGGCACGCTCCAGAAGATATGCAAATGGATGGAGTACAAAAGAATTATTTGACCACTACCTAAATAAAAGATGAGTTGTTTTATTTTGTGCCCACATCATAGCCTATCTATTAATGAATAGTCATGGAACATTTTTCACGCGGTACCTATGCATTGAACTATATCATGCTGATCACTCACATCTGCAAGATTAGTATGTTTGAAAAGAGCGCTATTGTATTCAATCTATGATTGTAGACATACACAGGTGATGGGTGCAAGCTGCTTGTAGTGCAGGGCGATATAGTCAAAATTGATACAATTAGTTGTTTTATTTTATACCCACATCATAGCTTATGCGCTAACTAATATTCATTGAAAATTTGGAGTGATTCTATCAAGTAGTTTTAAAGTTATAGCCAAAAGATTAAAATCAGATGTTAATTTTAGCGTTTGCCTCAGACAATCCCGAAAAATGTCGTTGAAACGCTTTAGGCATCTTTAATGAAATCCAAAGTGTATATTTAATGTGGATAAAAATGTTCAATATTTGGAATTAGAAGAAAGCTGGGCCATCAATTAACACTTTTCCCTTCCCCACCCCCCCATCATTCAATGTTGCGACACTTTGGAGACACGCTGAACACATTTGCACGTTTCAACATTGCACGGGGGAGTGGGGGGACTAATTTTCCCCTAAAGACGCTTTAATGTTTCAAGACATATTTTGGGGATTGTAGATTAAGAATCAATAATGATGACTTTATGGCTGAATTTGCGAAAATCACCAAGTTTTGTGGAGTAAATTGACCAAAATTACATGGCAATTTACGAGGACGAAAGCATAATTGTAGCCAGAAAATGATAAATTTGTTCCGATCTTTCAAAATGGTCGCTGGGAATCGACCTATTTCATAACTGTTACAAAAGCAACCTTTTTCATGTTTCATATAGGATAGAGTATATTTTACATAAAACTGTTAAAATAAGAACATTTTGTTGTCTCAAATAGTCAAATCCGAGCATAATAGCGCTTACAGAACAGAGCTGCTCGCATTGTATTCCAAGTCCCTCGCCGCTTATACTCGTCATCCGAGCTTCTTGACTCCCTCCACTGGCTACCCATCGAAAAACGCATCAAGTTCAAAATCCTCTTATACATCTACAAGTCACTGAATGATCTGTCACCAATTTACCTGTCTGATTGTTTGACGATCTATATCCCAACCAGAGAGGGTTTACGCTCGGCGTTAGACATAACTCGCCTAGTTGTCCCCAGGAGCAACAGATTAATTGGTGATAGGTCTTTCAGTGTACAGGGACCCAAACTGTGGAACAATGTCCCTTTAAACATCAGAGTTTCCCCCACTGTAGATAGTTTCAAGAGTAACCTTAAAACTCACTTGTTCTGATTGTTGCTGTTTTTAAGGCTTTTTTCAGGTATTATATGTTTTTGTATATTTTTTGTATCTTTGTAAAGTGCTTTGATCAGGTTGGAAAAGCGCTATATTAAGTGCTGTTATTATTAATAGGAACACCAAATTAGAATATATTGGACCATGTGGAAAAATTTACGTACAACAAAAGCTTACTTGGCTCAATAACCGGCAGTGGTTCATAATGCTAATGAATATCCATTATGCAATTGAGAGCACTGAAGTAAATAATAAAATAAAATAATATTTGAATAGAGATATTATGAAAATAAAACACAATAATTAATGAATAAAATATGAAAATGCAAAATTAATATAATTAATATAAAACAAAAAATAAAAGTAAAACAAATACATTTCATTGAAATAAATTTTATTGAAATGCATGTAGATGAAATAAAAAAATATAAAAAATTATGAAAAATACAAATGAAATACCTTAAAGGAAATCTGTATCATAAACTAATCAATGGCTATATAGTTGCAATAATAATAAAAACGACAAACAGTAAAAGTCCCAAGTTTATATATGTCCAAATAAAGGAGAAATTCTTAATTCCTTACGACGATCAGCGGTCAGCTTGCAATCCATGGTGGCTGCCATATTGATACCCGATGTATTTTTATTTTTATTACGCTGTAACAGTACCCGATTTTGAAACCAGCGAAATCCGTGCCACAAGCCTCGTCCCTCATGAACTTTGGTGACACAAAGCGAATACTACCAAAGTTCAGATTCAACATTTGTTCAAAAGAAAACACAACGATTTTTACCCATAAAACTACAGAAGAACATAAAAGAATGTATTTTAAGTAATATTTATGATCAACAATGTCTTTTGAGAACGAAAAGTGTAAAAACAGCACTAAAAACCAAAATTTGCTGTGGGGGTCGCGAATACCACACAGCAACACACGCTCGCCGAAGGTAGCATTGGGTCTGTATGAAAGGTTACACTAGCTACCGCTTGTGGCAGAAAGGATTCGCAAGCAGCTATCATGGCAGAAACGAAGGATTAAAAGTGCTTTTTCTTTGTTAGGAATATTCGAAATTCATATAGACCGTCTGGTATGTTTAATTTAGGGGTATATAACTATATTAGCTATTGATTAGTTTATGGTACAGATTTCCTTTAAGGGGGTCCAGGGGTTGGGTCGGGGGCCTAAGTATAGTAATGTCATAAGAATTGTTCACCTGATCCTTTAAAATATCATTTGACCCCAAGGTTTTTTTATTTTAAGTCAGTTAAGGGGTCATCCATATCCATGACCCCTTGTTTTAACCTGCCAACGCTACACCTGACATATATATAGTGGCTTCAGAACTGGGGGGGGGTTGGCTCCCCGATGATTTGTGTGGTTATGGAGAAGTTCCATTGGGCACCCAATATTTGAAATATTCAGGAGCATCTGGCATATATTTTAAAATAAGGGAAAATAAACAGAATGTTGCTTTCCCATGCAGTATGTTTGATGTAAAATTATACATACTCATGGTAGGTTTAATCTACTCTACTAACAAGTAAACAGGTAGCAAATTACTAATAACAGTAATATTATATAACAGGTACACTGTAACAGTGTTACAATACGACATGTAACATCACTTACATGCGTAGAGTATAATTTTCTTTCTGAATTGACAATTTTAAAGTTTTGACCCCATAATTTTGTAAAATCACAAATTATGGGGTCATGTTGACCCCATAGTTTTGCTTAATCGCTAACCCTGACCCGGATCTTGACACGCAGGTCATACTCATATATAACATTATCGTGATGTTCTTTGATTCCTCGTCCACACTCATTGTTTAATATGTTTTCTGGACTAGCTAGTAGAGTTATGTTAAGTAATTCTTGTGGAAGATTCAAGGATTGGGTATCTCCAGTTTCCTTGATAAGAAAATCAAATTCATCATTCCAGAGTTTGTTTTGGTCTACGATTGTGTGATGTAGTCGATATGACATTTGATTTGGTTTGAGGAAAGGCCTTTTTGTAGTTGCAAGTTCAGATGCAACATCAAATTTCCAGGAAATCATTGTGTTGTCATGATCCAAAGCATCAATCCCACAAAGAATTCTCTCTAAGTGCACCTTGTCGGGATGATTTCCCGGTAGAAGGAAATGGAACACACCATTTTTGCTAACCTCCCTAACAGCATTACGCATTTTATACTCCAGGGTTTTGTTTTTGTTACCAAGTTTTGAATATGCATGGGCTATATTTAAAAGTGTGAGACTCGTCTTTATGTGGTTTCCCAAAAGCTTCTGGTCTATGGCATAAGCTGCTTCCAACATGTCAATGCTCTTCTTGTGTGAATGTAGGCTTTCTAGCAATATTGCACCAATGATAGCTGCATTGGATGTGAGCATGTAATCATAGATCTCATCATCAGATATATCATATGTGTTAGCAATAATCTTAGTATGGCCATCCATTGGTTTTAAGACCCCAGGTTGTATCAGAGTGTAAACAGCTTGGTACAGAGTGTCTGATGCTTCTTGAAGATCACCCAGCTGATATTGAGCAAAGGCAGTGTGGATCATAATAATGCTGGATTTATATGCATCATGGCCCATCAGATTCAAGGCTTTGTTCAACATACCTAAACTCTCCTTGTGAAATCCATGCTCATACCACACCATGCCTATGATGTGCATCATGCGTGCAGTGCTTATTTCAAATTTAGATGGATATTCATCAAATTGAGTCATAGAATAGTGTCGCAGGGAATTGGGAAGATTTTGAAGGGATGCTATAAGGGCAGAGACTGCCGCCTTATTTTCTTGCGCAATTTGATGCGCAAATTGCAAAGCATTTTCCTGAATATTTCTGTAATTGTCATAGAAATCGGTATCATGAAGATTTTTGACCTGGAATATTGAGTTGGACATGGAGAATTGATGTGCAATTCTCTGAAGATGCAAGTCAATATGAAATGAATTATTCAAACGTTGGAATTTTGAAAAGAAATCTGAATCTACGCATTGAGGACCAGAATCAACCATTGTCGGACACAAAGCTACTTCTAACCAAAATCTCTCAAAGGCCAACATTTGCCAAATTTGGAAGTCACAAAAAATTACAGAACTAGTGTATTTTCGGAGGGACTGCCTCGGGTTCTCATTTGCAACTAATGAAGCAACCTCACAGAAGACAGAGTGCATTTCATACATTCTTTGTCCCGTTGCAGACTTGAACTCCTTTATAAGTCTGTATTGAACAAGACGGTACAACTTGATTTTCTTTCTCTGGTTAAAATTGACCACTACATTAGCAGTGTCTTGGTTGAAAGATTTTGATATTGTTGATAATGCTATAAAAATATCCTGAAGATTTGGATCTAAGCCATCAAATAATGTTTTAAGCAGTTTGAAGTAGTTCTTCGAAATGGTGAAGTCGTCTGTGTTGTTAACGATGACTAATAGTGGTTTCTCTTCAAGTTCAAGCAACAGTTCCTCTTCATCGTAAACTCCATGTTTTAGTTGGCTACCAATCACTTCCAGCAGTAAAGGAATCCCTCCTATTTTCTTGGCAATTGCCAACCTTGATCTTGATGAAAGCTCTGGATGAATATTGTGTAACAAATGTGAAGATTCGTCATCAGACAATGGTTCTAAAATGATCTCATATTTTGACACTCCAATAAGGTCGAAATGAGTCCTGGAGGTGGTCAGTATTCTGATCTCACCGATACCTAAACAGTCTTGAATTACATCCTTGAAAGTTTGGCCAGCATCAGATCCAAGAACACTTTCAACAGTATCAAAAATAAGTAGCGTTGTACCTGTGATCAACTTCTTTACCATACTCACAAATTCCATTGTGGTAATGACTTTCTCCAGCGGCTCCCCACCCAGTGAGATCATTGTATGGTTCATCAGTTGTAATTTATAGTGACATGTTGAGGATGCATTCAGCTCCTTTAAGTCAATAAAAGCCACATTGAACCAATGATGTTCTTTGAGGGATTGTCCTATAGCTATTGCCGTCGCTGTTTTGCCCAGTGCCGGTGCACTTGTCAGACTGACTATCTGGTAAGTTCCATTTACCAATAGATTTGAAGCAGTAGCAATTTCATGAGCATGACCCACGTAATAGTGGGGCTTTTTGGAATCAGGGAAGTAAGTTTGAAAGTTGCTCTGTGTTTTTGTGAGGTGCATGAACACAGCTGTACAGAATAGTACCATGAAGGTAGCTATGATGATCAAGCCTACAATTTGTTTGATTTTTGATAAAAACTTCTGATGATTTTCTTGCATCTCCAAGACCATTTTTAGCAACCTGTGCACATCAGCATCAGTTAGCGGCGTACTACCAGTTTTGATATCTTTCATTTGTTTCATCAGAACAGCTGGACCGTTTAAACCCTTCATACATGCTTCAATATCACTATAGAGAGTTTCAAAATCAGCGGTATCCAGGGATGTATCTTTAACATGCCCAAAGTGCTTGTTTCTTATCTCACGAAGCCTGTCTATGTGCGGGTATAGAGAGGAAGTCTTGGGTAGATTAATTGCGCGAGAATATAGCAGCACAAAGAATAGTGTTGTAGGGTCCCAGTCATTTCGGTCACCAGACTTTGGGATGTTTTGTTTGTTCCTCCTCCAGTTCTGACCCGATCTCTCTTCGTTTTTTAAGTTCAACCTACTGGGTTCATCATCATTCCATGGAGTAGATGTATAGCGTGTATCCCATTCTACCTTAGCTAGCTCTCGAAGATGTTTTGGTACTATTTCGAGGAGGATGTATGCCAGTTTGAAGTAATTCTGTGACTTCCGCGGATCCATCTTGAATTGGTCGTGATGATATTGTTTACTGTTACTAGGATCTGTCAGGGCACAGTTCCCTATATGCTTGTACACACATAAGATGACCTCTGCATGTCTTGGGTACAAAAACTCATACTCAACATCATGAGGTCAGTTCTTTGGCTGTCACTTGTTTAGAGGTTACTGAACCATGTCACTGGTGATGAGAATTTTGGCACAAATGTGTTGTATCTGAGAACAAACAAGAAAGAGAAATAATTTGATTTAAAGCTATGAATGCAATAGACCATGAAAAACAAGCAAACTTGGATTTTAATGTTTATTTGTAATATTTT